>NC_133655.1:192469753-192636295 GCF_009905375.1 Apium graveolens | reverse complement strand
TCCTTCAACACACCTGTTACTGATGCTGTTCAAACTCTAGAGTTATCTACAACACCTTCTCTGCATCAAGATGCTGATGATCAGACTTTAGGTGAGCATCAGAATATGGCTGTTGATCAGAACTTAGAACCAGATCAGCAATTAGAGGATGCTAAAGCCTCCATTGCTACACACACTGTTGTCTTATCAGAAGATACTGATTCTTTAAGTTCTGATGCTGCAAATGCTGGAGATACTGGTGATGCTGCTCCAACTGCAGATGTTGATGCAGCAGGTCCTTCAGGACATGCTCCTCAACAAACTACTCTTAAGTCTGAACTTATTAAGAAGTTTGTTACCCGAGAAGCACCAGTGCCTTGGAGTGAAACTCCTGCACGACGGGAGTGGACTAAGGAATGGAACTCAGTTTCATGTGTTCCAAATGATATTCATCTTGCTAAGCACTTGACTAAAGCTGATGAAATGTTAAATTCTGATGATTTCAAAACCCAGCTTAAAGTCACTGGATTGAGTACTAAACATCTACAAGGTCTTCATTCAACTACTCGTGCAGAGCTACACAAGATTCAGGAAGAATTTATTAAGCAAGGAGAAGTTTGGAAAATTGATAAGAAAAAGTTCTTCCAACCTACCTTTGACATGATTGCTTCTATTGAGAAGACTCAAGATCATCAACAAGCTCAGATTGGTGATATTCTGAAAAATCAAGCTTCTCAGCAATCACAACTTAATGAAATCCAATCTTCAGTGGAATTGCTTGTCTCTCTTCTATTACCTGCTGATGCCAAAAAGGGGGAGAAAGTAATTAAGTCCAAATCCAAGACTGACAAGACACTGAAAGGGAAGGATGATGGAAAAGATGATCGAGGAAGCTCTGGAATGGGTAGAGGATTCACATCAAGACAAGCTGAAATCACAAGTCATAGGATAAGTTCTGATACTGGGAAAAGAATAAGTTCTGCTACTGGTAAAAGGATAAGTTCTGATGAACTTTTAGATCTTGATGAGGAAATGTCAAGGCAGTTATTTCTTCAGGAAAATCCAGGAATGGACTTGGAGAGTTTAATGGAAGAAGAAGCCAAACTTAAATCAGAGAAAGTTGCATCTAAATCTGAAGCTTCTGGTAAAAAGCCACTTCCAAAACTCAAAGGCATTGTGATCAAAGAAAGGACACATACTGAACCAACATTGGCTAAATCATAACCGCGGATAGATCCAAGATCCAAGGGTAAAGAAAAGGTTGGTGAACCTATCAAGGTTTATGTGCCTCCTGAGAATGAAGAAATTACTTATGAAAAGGATGATCTTGCTCTGAATTCAAGAAAAGTTCTTAAAACAACCTCTGACATGGCTCAAGTTGTTCAGAGTCAAGAAATTGTAAGTTCTGATACTCAGAAGAAGCAAGTAACCTCTGGCATAGCTCAAGTTAACTTGATATCAGAAGATAGACCAAAGACACTCCTACCAGGATTCACTAAAGCAAAGCAGACTCAACCTTTGAAGACTACTGCAAGTGGTTTTGAAGCTAGAGTAGTTACTGGAAAGGAAGCAAGAGATAAAACTGGATTGGGAAGTGTTAATGAAAGAAGAATACATAACACTACTAATGATCCAACTTCCTTGAGTGAACCAGGTATTGGAGCAACTCCTAAGAGATTGAATCAACTAGAATCTGTACAAATGGTTTATCATACCTACTTGAAAGAATACATCTTGTTGTATTTCATGACAGATGGTAGGGTTTATCATATAAGACAAAATGCCATTCCATTGAAGTATTTTGAAGAATTGGAGCATGTACTATTCTTACTTCAAGTGGATGACAGATTGACAGGGACTGCTGCAAACTATTTGAAGGATCAGATTCAGAGACAGAAAAGGCTTTATTCTGTTAAGTCTGACAGCACATACGTTCCAAAGTACAGAGATCACAAGGGTGATTTAGTTGAAATGAAGCCCAATTCTGCTCAAATTATAACTACCTTTCTAGGGTACAGGGCTGTGGAATTCAATCTTGAGTCTGATAAAGCTTATTTGATCAGACTGGATCAGGATATAAGAAAAGCAAAGATCAATGATCTCAGAGCTGCAATCTTTCAAATTGGTAAAGATACTGCAGAGCTTAAAGATGCCAAAAGGAGAATGATTGATGAACTTAGATATGCTGAGAGATGTTTGTTGAAGAACTATCTCAGAACAACTCCTGACATCAGAGAGATCAGATAATAAAGCCAAGTCAAAGATCTAAAACTGCTTAAATTCTGATATTTGTACAGACTGAAGTTGTTATCAGAAGTTAAATATTGGTAAAGCTTTAAGGACTGTAAGTTATAGTTATCTAGTCTAATTCTCATGAATTTGTACTTAATGTTTTTGACATCATCAAATATCTGTTAAACTTGTATATTATGCTAATTTACAAGTTTGGGGAGATTGTTAGATATATTTGATAATGTCATGGCTAATATGATTTATGTTTAGATTTCAGATCTTACTTAACAGGACAAATCAGTACTTAACCATTAATCAGTACTTATACTGGAAGTCAGGACTTAAGGATATCAGTACTTATATTATCAGGAGATAATCATCAGAAGTTAGATATCAGAACTTAAGTGCTGAAGGACGTTCGGATAAGGACAGTAGCTGATTAAAGGAAAGAAGATCGAGATAAACATAAGAAGAGATATGCATGAAGAAGGAGTTCCGTGAGGAATGGAATACTTGGAAGAAAAGATATCTGATTGATATATTTTAGGAAGCAGAATTATATTTCATATCAATTAGCGATTATCTTGTAACTGTGTAGTATATAAACACATACATAGGGTTTACACTATAAGTGTTATCATATTCAAGAAGATTATTCATTATAACCCTAGCAGCTCTCGTGATATTTGTTCATCACTGAGAGGTAACAGTTCCATACTGTAACTGTTATTTCCAGTGGACTAACAATGAGATTTACAGAAGGGGGGTTGAATGTAAATCTCAAAACTTTTTCAAGTTTTGAGCAGTTTCTAAGGCTAAGTGTTTGAGTGATCAAATGTGTGTAAATTGCTTGAAGCTGATGTAGACAGATATATATTCAAACACAAATATAATGAACACAAAGAACTTAAAAAACTTTTCTGGTGGATTTGTTGTTCCACCAGAGATGTGTTATTTCAGAAAATCTGTGATTAAATCACAGCTGCTTCCTAGTACAAACTAGATGATTTTCTCTTTTGATATTTCTAAACAGCTCAAGGAAAATTCATATCTAATTACTAGCTGCTACTTGGTTTATATATCTCACCAAGTTTACAAGTGAAGACAAACTGTAAAATACAATTGAAAAGATTCTTCACATGTTTCTTCTTCATTTCTCTATCCAATGCAATCTAGAGTAATCTGTAAATCTTTGAATACTTCCTTGTTTGCATCAGAATGGAAATGCTGCATTTTCTTGATTCCTCCTAGAGGCTTCCACATTCCAGTATGTCTCTGTCAATCCATGTGCCTCTGTCAGCTTGTGAATTGTCACTATCAACTGCTAATGAACTAAGCATCCGTTGAAGCTTTCATCCGTTGATGCCTTATCCGTTGAGCCTATATCCGTTGAAGCTTTATCCGTTGATGCATTATCAGTTGAAGTCTTTATCCGTTGAAGCACTTATCCGTTGATGGATATTATCCGTTGAAACATTTATCCATTGATGGATATTATCCGTTGAAGCATTGTTTCTTATCCGTTGAAGGACTTCAATATCCGTTGACACTTCTTCACTTATATAAAATTACAAGGCATGAAATATTTACAATTAGCCCTCCTATTTGTACATCCATTAGTAGTCAACATGACTGATTATTTCCTAACAACATCTAAGAATTACAGCTTGATACCAGAGAGTGAAATGTGCTACAATACTAAACTTATTGCTAAGTAAAGCTACTCCTTCAACGGATAGCCAAGATGGTCTTATCCGTTGAGGCTACAAACACTAGATTTCTACTTAAGTGTTTTGCTTAACTTATCATCAAACTAATACACATATTCCTAACAATCTCCCCCTATTTATGTCTAGTAGAACTGTAGGCATAAATTTGGGTTTAGCTTGATGATAACAAAACACTTAACAAATATATAAACTGTAACAAAGTAGAAATTCAAAAGTGCTACAAAAATGTATATGCTGAGATGGAATTGAAGAATTACATTATTTCCAAGGGTGCTCCTTTAGCCTGAGCAAATTACTTTCTTTTCCTTTGATCCCTGGTTTTCTTTCCTAGCCTCCTGTCATTCTCCTCTAATTGAAGTTGAAGTTGTCTGTAGAATTCAGCTTCATCTTCTTCTTTGATATCTAACTTAGATTGCATATCCTTGAGAGTTTCATTAGTGGCAATCTTGAGCTGATCTTCAAGTCTGAAAAATCTTCTGACTCCTTTGTTGTCTCTGAACTCCATCAACCAATGAGGTGATTTATGAATTGTAATTCCACTTTCTTGAATGAGTAAAGTTCTAGGCAAGGGATTTGGCTCCCTCCAAGTTTTCCTTATGTTGGCAATCTTGTTGAGAATCTCAGTCTTGGCAGTCCTGGTAAAGCCAGAATCCTTCTGTATGGCTGAGTAGACTCTAATCAAGGTATAGTAGCCTTCATTCAGAATTCTGTGAAGAGGCCATGTTCTTTCCCCAGCTCCTTTGTATTTGAACACTAGTCTCTCAGGTAGCTGTCTGTAGGCAGCTATTCTCCTTACATCCTCCAGCTCATCCAGATAGAGTTCAATGTTTGAAAATTCTTTTATGTCACAGATGTGAACATAATCATCTTTTGAGGTTTGAGGTTTAGGCTTAGGCTTCTGTGTGAATTTGATTGAGGCTTTAGAGGGTGTTGATTTGATTCTTCTTTTCTGCTTCTTTGATGGTGGAGAAGAGATTAGGAAGGTGGGCAATTTGATGGTGTCCCAATCAATTGGTTCCTCCTTGGGAATGATTGTATCACCATGAATATTCATGAAGGGGTCAGGTACAATTGGTTCAGGAATAGAGGGTAGTGGTTTGGATATTGATTGGGTTTCTTCAGTCTTATCTACCTTCTTTCTCTTTGCATTGACCTTCTTTCTTTTCCCTTTCTGCCATTCTTCCTTACTTCTTTCCTCCATCTCAGTACCAACCATGTCCCCCATAGCTTCATCTTCACCTTTGTCTTTAATTTCTTTTTGTTCTTCAGCCTGACTTGACTTTAGCTGATTTTCAAGCCTTGCTTGTGCTCTTTTGTCAGCCTTTAGCTGTTTGGCTTCTTCCTTCAACCTTTTGGTTTCTTCCCTCTTGGCTATTGAGAATTTGGGATGTCCTTGCATCACACATATGCTCTTTCCCTCTCTGAAGATAATAGCCATGTTTCTCCTTACAGCCTCATCCATGGTCTCTTTGAGATATGCAATACTTCTACCTAAAAGCTTGTCCTCATCAGCTTTTGGAAGAGGAAAATCCACCTCTTTTAGAGGATTCTTTGTAGAGTCCTTATTAGATCTGTTGTTGGGCTTGAGAACCATAGGTTACAGATCTTTGGAAGAAGTTTCTCCATCCTTATGCCTCCCTACTGGCTTGAGTTCCATAATAATTGATTCCACTTTTGTGCTATGCTTCACAGATTGTGATTGAGAAGTTGTAGAACCAAATATTAGTTGCATCTTTTCATCAATCTTCTTCCTTTGCTCTTTGACTTACAATTCAGCTGCTGCTATCTAGATTAGATCAATTCCATCTAGCTTTCCTTTGACTTGAATAGTTGGAGAAGTTGTGATGACAGGAACTAGCACTTGAGAAATCTGAACTGTTGTAGATGGCTCTCCTTCCCCTTCCCTTTTATTCTCCCCCTTTTTGTTATCATCAAGGGTAGGGGTCAAGCCTTGTGCTTGTGCCAGCTGCATGAGTAGATTTGTTTGAGTTTGTTGATTCTGAAGAATGGTGACCATAGAGTCTTCAATGATTTGAACCCTATCTTCCAGTCTGGCCAGCCTCTTGTCAGCATCAGATGCTTTCCTCAGTCTCCCCAACAAATCTTGCATAGTACCATAGGGTATAAGTGAATCCAATTTCTCAGTATTGTAGGATTTCAGATCAGTAATGTCCAGCTTGAGCTCATCCATACTTAAATTTTGCTGGTAATGCTGCAACTGCAAGAGATGCAGAGAGTCCAGATGAGCTTGAAGAATTGCCTTGGTACCAGCATCCTGAGTCTCCTGAAGGGCCTGCTGAATTGTCATGACTTGTTTAACCAAAGTGACACCAAACTCTCCTGGTGTTGATGGTTTTGCCCATGCCCATGCAGGAAGATTAGGAACAAAACTTGGGCCTGCTACTCCCCCTAAGTTCATGCTCTCATTCAAAGAATTAGAGTCATCATCATTAGAATTTACTCCAAATTCTTCAGATGGCTCACCAGCTTGAGAAGGCAGCCTGTTGACAGCAACTTTGTCTCTGAGAAGAGATTCTGAAGTGTGTACAATGTGTAGTGTTTGTTCTGCCTCCACATTGCCCTGTGCAGCCAATAATTGATAGGCTGAAACAGGGTGAGTAAAAGTATCAGCATCCAAGGAAATGTTATCAATGACAGCTTTGTAATGTTGCTGAAATTGTCTTTCCTTATCTGCATCATCCACTTTCATTAACTCACTAGCAATGGCTGGATCCACCCTTATAGCTTCTGTACCTGCCTTTCTCTCAATTTCTCTCTGTTCTTGCATCAGGGGCTCCCCCTGGCTCACACACACCCTCACACCCTCACCTTCACCTTCTAAGGTGGCACTCCTCTCACTCACTTTTTCCATGCTGGAAGAAATAGCATGCATTTGGTGACTCTCAACCTCTCCTTTTGCCTGGAAGCAACCCAGCCTCTCACTCAAAAGATCACTCCCTTCCCTCAAACCTAAAAGTGATTGTACAGTTTCAATGTCCTCTACAGTTGGAATTGTTTCTGTTATGTGTGTAGAGACCATCAACGGATAGGGAGTATCCGTTGAAGTAGAAACTGATGGTATCAACGGATAACTGCTGTTAAGCTTATCCGTTGAAGAACAACCACTTGTCAACGGATGAGAGATATCCGTTGAGGAAGGAAAAGATGTAGATATAGAAAGTGACATAATTGTTGAATCTGTGTGGATTGATTTTAAGTGAGGTAACACAGATTCTTCAACTACATCTGAAAGAATTGGCTGATGATCCAACAAATCATCTAAAAGATGATGATCATCATGTTTTGAGTGGGGCTCCTCCCTGAGTTTTAATGAGGGAGATTTAGGAATTGATGTGAATATCATATCCACATCCAGAGAGGGTGTTGGCGAGTTTGATGAATGGTGTGTTTCTATATTGAGAGAATGGGGCTGTGATTCCACATTTGCTGGAATCACATCAAGCTGAATTTGAGAAGGCACAGATACTGGTGGATGTATCTGTGCTGTGTGTGTCCCTTGTGTGGAAACTAGGGTTTTGGCCTTCTTCTTCCTTGAAAAGGCTTTAAATGGTGAATGTGTGGCTTCAGTCCCTCCCTCTTTTGTTCTGTGTCCCTGGTTGGGGACTTTTTTCAATAGTTACATCCTTTTGGGAGGATGCAACTAGGGATGTGCTGGACTCCTTTTGAACCACCACAGTCTTTTGAGAGACTGTGGCTTGGCTGGTTTGGGTACCACTCACCTCTCGCACCTTATCCTGGGGGGCTTTTTGATGTTCACCCCTCCCCTCACCACTCACACCCTGTTCACTCCCTTCAGGGTTTATGGTAGTTGTTACAACTGTTGTCTTTTGAGAAACAACAGAGGTAGGTTTCTTTGACTTGACTTTGGAAACTTTAGATTTGGTGGCTTTGGTAGGAGCCTGTTTGGACAAAGACACAGGTTCCATAGCCACACTAGAAGGCAAAGAAACAGTGGGGTTGGAAGTAGTAGGAGTTATAGAAGTATTTACCTCACTTACCTGTGGTGCATTCATGATTGGCAAGTATACCAATGGCACCTGGCTGTTGAAGTTCATTCTCAAAAGGTCTGCAAGGACCCTTTTCTCTTGTGCCCAGCATTTGAGTTTATTATTTTCATTGGATATAACCAAACCTTCAGCAACATGGTTAGCCAATAACATAAAGAATCTAGCATAGTAGATGTTATGTGGTCTATTAGCTTTGTTACCTAATCTGGAACCTAATTCTAGCATAACACAGTTGCTAAAATTAAAGTACCTATCAGAAACTAGCATGTAGAGCATATTAACAAGAGATGAAGTGATAGCATCAAAATTGCTAATCTTCCCAGAGAAAACCTTAATAAAGGCATCTCCAAGAAAACTCCATTCTTTCCTAAGGCCTTTCCTTCTAATACTACCTAAACTAGCAGAATCAAAAGCATAGCCTATGGAATCTAGCATATCAGAGACATCTTTATCAGTGTGTGGTGTCATGGCATTATTCTCAGGCAACTTAAAGCAAGATTGTAAATCATCATAATTAATGCAATAGTCCTTACCATTGAAAGAGAAGGCAATAGTCATATCTGTGGAGTTGAACTCTGCAGTTGTCCAAAGCTCCTCAATCACCTCACAGTAGATGGTTGGGGCTTCTAGCATTGCATAGCTTAGTTTGCAGTTTTTGATGAATTCCATCATCTTGTGATAATCAGAATGGGCTTCATTCTTTTCAACCAAGGCTATGAAATTATTCTTTTTATAAACAAATCATGTTTGAGACATAATTTTGACTACTGGTGCCAATGCTGTGAGTAGAGGTTGCAGAGAAAAACTTGAAAATTTAGAGAGAAAGAGAATAAGAATTGCAAGAAAGCGTAAAATGAGAATAAGAGTTCAAATGGGCTTTTATACTTTCTTGAATTAAAATATAAATAAAATGATTAAATGATACTTTTAAGTAAGTTACAGTCGTTCAAGAACAAAGAAAACTGTAGAAATTCTGAAAACTACCTTAAATACAATTACATACAACACTGTATATCTGTATCAACGGTTGAGTAAAAGAATCAATGGCTGTGACTCACTTATAGTAACTGACGTGACACTTCAACGGATAAGGGAAATAGTTATCCGTTGATGAACAACGCCATTTTATCCGTTGAAGGATAAAATTGCCAGAAATGTATTTGCCTTTCAACGAATAATGAATATCCGTTGATAGAACAATTTTGGCTTTCAACGGATAGAGAATATCCGTTGATAGGATAAGTCTTAATTAAAGCCAACTTTGTTCTTGCAGCAAATTTTATTTCAGGCTACAAGACAGATTATATAGATGACATAGATTATGAATAATTAAGCATACCTAACTCACTTACTAATCTTGTGAATGTTGATTCATCAAGTGGCTTGGTAAATATGTTTGCAATCTGCTTTTCACTTGGAACAAAATGAAGTTCCACTGTACCTTTCATCACATGTTCCCTAATGAAGTGGTACTTGATATCAATGTGCTTGGTTCTTGAGTGCTGCACTGGATTTTCAGTAATGGCAATGGCACTTGTGTTGTCACAGAATATTGGAATTTTGTCAACAGTCAGACCATAGTCAAATAGTTGATTCCTCATCCATAGTATCTGTGCACAGCAACTACCAGCAGCAATGTACTCAGCTTCAGCTGTTGATGTGGAAACAGAATTCTGCTTCTTGCTGAACCATGATACAAGCTTGTTCCCTAGAAATTGACAGGTGCCTGTTGTGCTTTTCCTGTCTATTTTGTAGCCTGCATAATCTGCATCTGAGTAGCCAATTAGATCAAAACCAGACTCTCTAGGGTGCCAAATTCCTAGATTTGGAGTCCCCTTGAGATATCTGAAAATTCTTTTAATAGCCACTAAGTGAGATACTTTAGGGTCAGCTTGAAATCTAGCACAGAGACATGTAGAAAACATTATATCAGGTCTACTAGCAGTTAAATATAAAAGTGAGTCAACCATGCCTCTATAACTTGTAATATCCACAGACTTTTCAGCCTTGTTTAATTCAAGCTTAGTGGCAGTGGCCATGGGAGTTTTTGCAGGTGAGCAATCCATTAAGTCAAACTTCTTTAAAAGATCATAAATATATTTAGTTTGACTAATGAAAATTCCACCACTAACTTGTTTAACTTGTAAACCAAGAAAGTAAGTTAGCTCTCCCATCATGCTCATTTCATATTTACTTTGCATTAATTTAGCAAACTTTTTACAAAGCTTATCATCTGTAGATCCAAATATAATATCATCTACATAAATTTGTACCAGTATCTTAGAGCCATTAACATTTCTAAAGAAGAGAGTTTTGTCAACAGTACCTCTTGTGAAATGATTATCTAGAAGGAACTTTGACAAAGTCTCATACCAGGCTCTAGGTGCTTGCTTTAGTCCATAGAGTGCTTTCAACAGATAATACACATGGTCTGGAAAATTTTGATCTTCAAAACCTGGAGGTTGGCTTACATAAACTTCTTCCTCCAATTCCCCATTTAGAAATGCACTCTTGACATCCATCTGATAGACTTTGAAATTGGCATTAGCTGCATAGGCTAGAAAGATTCTGATGGCTTCAAGTCTGGCAACTGGAGCAAATGTTTCATCAAAATCTATTCCCTCTTGTTGAGAATAGCCTTGAGCAACCAATCTGGCTTTATTCCTTATGACAATGCCATTTTCATCCATCTTGTTTCTGAATACCCATTTTGTGTCAATAGAACTCTTGTTCTTTGGCTTGGGTACCAGCTTCCATACTTTGTTCCTCTCAAATTGGTTTAGCTCCTCTTGCATTGCTAAAATCCAATCTGGATCCAATAGAGCTTCTTCCACTCTCTTAGGTTCCTCCTGTGATAGAAAGCTACTATACAGACATTCATCTTGAGTAGCCCTTCTAGTTTGTACTTTTGATGTAGCATCACCAATGATCAGTTCAAAAGGGTGATTCTTGGTCCATTTTCTTTGAGGTGGTAGATTAGCCCTAGATGAGGTTGCCTCAGTATTGTCATGATGTGAGATAGAATGTTGATTTGTTGAAACTCCCCCTGAGTTGTTGATCCTTTGAAAGGAATTGGGAGCTCTATCAACTGATGAAGTGAATTGATTATCCGTTGACAGACTGCGATCAACGGATGCTTCATTATGAACTTCAACGGATGATGCACTTTGTCTTTCAACGGATGCTGCAATGCTTCTTTCAACGGAAGCTGAATTATGACTTTCAACGGATGCAGCATTCTGTGCATTATCCAAAGGCAGATTCTGAATTCTTCTTGAGATGCCTTCTTCATCATTCACACTTTCACTATCATCACAGTATATCTCAAAGTTGTCAAATTTGAGTCCATCATGATGTCCCTCATCTGTTAGTCCATCAATCTTTTTATCATCAAACACAACATGTACAGATTCCATGACAATGTTGGTTCTTAGATTGTAGACCCTATATGATTTTCCAGCAGAATAACCAACAAATATTCCTTCATCAGCCTTTGCATGAAACTTCCCTTTGTGATCAGATTGATTCCTTAAGATGTAGCATTTGCAACCAAAGACATGTAGAAAGTTTAAAGTTGGTTTTCTTCTCTTGAATAATTGATAGGGAGTCATGCATTTTGCCTGATTGATTAGAGAAATATTCTGAGTGTAACACGCACAGTTGACAGCCTCAGCCCAAAAATAAGTTGGGAGTTTTGACTCTTCAAGCATTGTCCTTGCAGCTTCAATTAGTGATCTGTTCTTCCTTTCCACTACACCATTTTGTTGTAGAGTTCTTGGAGCTGAGAACTCATGCATGATCCCACTTTCTTCACAGAACAACTTCATGGTTGAATTCTTGAACTCAGTTCCATTGTCACTCCTAATATTCCTTACTTTGAAATCAGGATGATTGTTGACTTGCTTGATATGATTGATGATGATTTCACTAGCTTCATCCTTTGATTTAAGAAAATAAACCCATGAAAATTTTGAGAAATCATCTACAATCACTAGGCAGTATCTTTTCCTTGAAATTGACAATACATTGACTGGTCCAAAAAGATCCATGTGTAGAAGTTGTAGTGGTTCATCAATTGCAGATTCAAGCTTCTTACTGAATGATACTTTCTTTTGCTTTCCTTTCTGACAAGCATCACACAGCCCATCCCT
The DNA here is from genome assembly GCF_009905375.1 of Apium graveolens. Classification (NCBI taxonomy): domain Eukaryota; kingdom Viridiplantae; phylum Streptophyta; class Magnoliopsida; order Apiales; family Apiaceae; genus Apium; species Apium graveolens. Next base: position 192,624,175 of record NC_133655.1, on the reverse strand, counting down.
TGTGAATTCCACTAGAGGCATTCCTCTAACTAAGTCCTTTTTGACTAGATCATTCATTGTCTTGAAATTCAAATGGGACAGCTTCTTGTGCCATAGCCAACTTTCAACTGGACTTGCTTTGCTGAGAAGACAAGTTATGGATTCTGCATCTGTAGAGTTGAAATCAGCTAAGTACACATTCCCTTTTCTAACTCCAGTTAGAACCACTTTATTGTCCTTTTTACTTGTGACAATACAGGCTTCAGAATTGAAGGAAACAGTATTCCATCTGTCACATAGTTGACTGATGCTCAATAAATTGTGTTTGAGACCATCAACCAATGCAACTTCATCAATGATGACATTTTCTTTTGAAATCAAGCCATATCCCATAGTGAATCCTTTGCTGTCACCTCCAAAGGTTATGCTAGGGCCAGCTCTTTCCTTAAACTCTATGAGCAGGGTGAAATCTCCTGTCATGTGTCTTGAACAACCACTGTCCAAGTACCATAGATTTCTTCTTTGTCCCTGCACACAACAAAATCAATCAAGTTGATTTTGGTACCCAAGTTTCCTTGGGTCCAGCCTTGTTAGTCTTTTTCCTAGACTTCATTCCTCCTGCATCTTTTGACTTAGGTAACTTTGGGTCACCCTTGGTCTCAGATGTGGTTGGTTGAAGTGTAGGGTTAGCCACAGAATCATTTAACACATTTGTTTGAATTTGATAAGGCATAGGTTGTGCAAATATGTTATTCCACATAGGCATATTGTATGGCATTTAAGGCATACTAAATGCAGTAAAATAAGGATTGTTAATATATGGCATGTTTGCAAAATGTGCATGGGGATTCTGCTGAGACATAACAGGCATAGCATGCAGAGGTGACATAGACATTTTAGGCATGGAGGGATTTGAAGACATGGGAGTATTTTTAACAGATTTGCAATTGTCAGATAGGTGATTAACACTTTTACAATGCACACAGCTTTTTCTAGGAGCATACCTATCAGGTGTGTAATTGTTATGTTTATTAATCCCTACCTTCCCATTTCTTTTAGATTTTCTTTTAGTTTCCTTCTTATCCTCAACCAACTTGAGCCTATCTTTTAGCTGATCTAAAGTCATGTGTCCTATATTCACCTTACTGACATCTCTGGATGTGCTAGCTCCTTCTTTGACAAAGTTCTTGAGAGTTGAATCATTCTTTTTATTGAGACTTTTATTTTTAAAAGAACTTGCATGTTTTAATTGATGAGCCTTCAACGGATGCTCATTTTCTTCCTTCAACGGATAACTTTCATCATCTGTTGATTCCACATCCGTTGACAATCCATCAATTAGTTCTAACTCCTTTTTGTTTTTCTTCCAGGCATCCTCACAGAATGATTCAATTCCCTGAACCTTTGCAATCTGAACACTAACATCCCTAGATGTTTTCCAGGCCTTGATTACCTCTTGCTCACTTTCTAACTGTGTAGAAAGAATTCCTACTTTCTTAACAGCTTCTGCTAGTTCACTCTCAACAGTCAAGCATTTAAGTTTCATCTTTTCAAGCTCAATTATCTGATCCTCTAACACAGCATTCCTATCACTTAAAAACACATTATTCTCCTTGATCCTAGTGTTTTCTTTTGCTAGTGATTTAAGGGAAACACGCAAATGATATAATTCATTGGTCATATCATTTATGGCTTCATTGCATTCATGTTTAGAAAGCTGAGAGAGATCAGTAGTAATTACCTGGTTGCTTGATGAACTAGTTTCATTTTCATCAGAATTGGCCATCAGGGCTAGGTTGACATATTCCACATCATCATCTTCATTTACCCCATCTGCTACCCAATCATCTTGAGTGAGAAAAGCTCTTTCCTTTTGTTTGAGCAAATCAAAATACTTCTTTTTGTAATCAACTTGCTCAAATTTCTTTTTCTCAGAATTTGGCTTCCTACACTCACTTGCAAAGTGTCCACTAATGCCACAGTTGTAACATTTGAACTTTGATTTGTCCCCCATGTTTTTGTTTGGCTTAGTGAACTTTGTATTTTTTCTGAACTTCATTTTTGCAAACCTCCTGGACAGAAAGGCCAAATGTTCTTCAATATCATCAGATTCATCCTGACTGAAATTGTCTTCATCCTCAGCAACTTGCTCTTTACCCTTGCTTGATTCTGATTTGCTTGTACCAATTTTGAGACTTGGCATTGTCTTCTCCTCATTCCTGGCTTCCATCTTCTCACTGTCAGCTACAAGAGCAACCGTTCCTCCTTTTCTCTTTCCCTTTTCCAACAGCTCATCCTGCTCCATTTCAAGTTCATAAGTCTTCAGAATTCCATATAATCTTTCAAGTGTGAAGTTCTTATAATCTTGAGAATTTCTCAAAGAGACAGTCATGGGCTTCCACTCCTTTGGCAGAGACCTAAGAAATTTTAAGTTCGAATCCTTGACTTGGTACACTCTACCATACAGCTTCAATCCATTCAACAGTTTCTGAAACCTGTTGAAGGTATCATTTAGTGATTCACCTTCTTCAAAGTGAAAATATTCATACTGTTGAATAAGAAGCTGCATCTTGTTTTCTCTGACCTGCTCAGTACCTTCACAGATGATTTGTACAGTATCCCAAACTTCCTTTGCCGTTTGGCTATTGATGACATTGTCAAACATATCTTGATCTAAGCCATTAAACAAAATGTTCATGGCTCTCTTATCCTTGCGGATTTCTTCCATGTCTTCAATAGTCCATTCTGCTTTTGGCTTGGGAATGGACTATCCAACAACAACTGTTGCAGTAGCAGCTGTGGCTACTTTGTGAGGGATGTGAGGACCATTTTCAATATAGTTGATGTAGCTTTCATCTTGAGAAAGAAGATGTAAATGCATCTTCACTTTCCAGTGATGATAATTATCTTTTTCCAGGACTGGGATCTTTACACCAATATCCTTCCTATTCATGATGTTAGCAGGAGGATTCTTCTGTGCACTCATGATGTTAGCAGAATAGATCTTTAAACTCTTTGTATGTTAAGAGCTTGCTCTGATACCAATTTTTATTCCCAGTGGACTAACAATGAGATTTACAGAAGGGGGGTTAAATGTAAATCTCAAAACTTTTTCAAGTTTTGAGCAGTTTCTAAGGCTAAGTGTTTGAGTGATCAAATGTGTGTGAATTGCTTGAAGCTGATGCAGACAGATATATATTCAAACACAAATGTAATGAACACAAAGAACTTAAAAAACTTTTCTGGTGGATTTGTTGTTCCACCAGAGATGTGTTATTTCAGAAAATCTGTGATTAAATCACAGCTGCTTCCTAGTACAAACTAGATGATTTTCTCTTTTGATATTTCTAAACAGCTCAAGGAAAATTCATATCTAATTACTAGCTGCTACTTGGTTTATATATCTCACCAAGTTTACAAGTGAAGACAAACTGTAAAATACAATTGAAAAGATTCTTCACATGTTTCTTCTTCATTTCTCTATCCAATGCAATCTAGAGTAATCTGTAAATCTTTGAATACTTCCTTGTTTGCATCAGAATGGAAATGCTGCATTTTCTTGATTCCTCCTAGAGGCTTCCACATTCCAGTACGTCTCTGTCAATCCATGCACCTCTGTCAGCTTGTGAATTGTCACTATCAACTGCTAATGAACTAAGCATCCGTTGAAGCTTTCATCCGTTGATGCCTTATCCGTTGAGGCTTTATCCGTTGAAGCTTTATCCGTTGATGCATTATCAGTTGAAGTCTTTATCCGTTGAAGCACTTATCCGTTGATGGATATTATCCGTTGAAGCATTTATCCGTTGATGGATATTATCTGTTAAAGCATTGTTTCTTATCCGTTGAAGGTCTTCAATATCCGTTGACACTTCTTCACTTATACAAAATTACAAGGCATGAAATATTTACAATTAGCCCTCCTATTTGTACATCCATTAGTAGTCAACATGACTGATTATTTCCTAACAACATCTAAGAATTACAGCTTGATACCAGAGAGTGAAATGTGCTACAATACTAAACTTATTGCTAAGTAAAGCTACTCCTTCAACGGATAACCAAGATGGTCTTATCCGTTGAGGCTACAAACACTAGATTTCTACTTAAGTGTTTTTCTTAACTTATCAACAAACTAATACACATATTCCTAACAGTAACAGAGTTTATTGTTTCAATAAAGTTTGTTTTCTGTTACTTAAGATATTAAAGTTCGATTTGATTGTATTATACACTGTATTCACCCCCTCTACAGTGTGTGTGACCTAACAAAATTTATCTAGTAAATCGGAAACGAGTCTCGTTGTTTGGAGTGTCCTTTTACTAGATATTTCTAATCCTGATATGTAAGAAGAATTTGAAATTTTTTAATATTTTTTTCCTATAAATAAAATTGATATATCTTAACATCCATACGGTTGGATCGTCTAAAAAATCATTTTAAAAATTTATCTAGTAAATAGGGAACGAGTCTCGTTGTGTGGAGTTGTACTTTTACTCGATTTTTCTAATCCTGACATGCAAGATGAATTTGAAAATTTTTAATAATTTTTTCCTACGACTAAAATTGATATATCTTAACATCCGTACGGTTGGATCGTCCAAGTATTTATTTTTTAAATTTATCTAGTAAATCGGGAACGAGTCTCGTTGTGTGGATTTGTACTTTTACAAGATTTTTCAAATCCTCACATGCATGATAAATTTGAATTTTTTTAATGAGTTTTTCATATGACTAAAATTAATATATATTAACATCCATATGGTTGGATCATTAAAGAAATCATTTTAAAATTTTATCTAGTAAATCGGGAACGAGTCTCGTTGTTTGAGTGTCCTTTTACTAGATTTTTCTAATCCTGACATGCTAGATAAATTTGAATTTTTTTAATATTTTTTCCTATGACTAAAATTGATATATCTTAATATCTGTATGGTTGGATTGTCGAAAAAATCATTTTAAAAATTTATCTAGTAAATCGGGAACGAGTCTCGTTGTTTGAAATGTCCTTCTACTAGATTTTTCTAATCCTGACATGTTAGATGTGTTTGAAATTTTTTAATTTTTTTTCCTATATGACTAAAATTGATATATCTTAATATCCGTACGGTTGGATTGTCGAAGAAATCATTTTAAAAATTTATCTAGTAAATCGATAACGAGTCTCGTTGTCTGGACTTGTACTTTTACTAGATTTTTCTAATCCTCACATGCAAGATGAATTTGAATTTTTTTAATAATTTTTTCAAATGACTAAAATTGATCTATCTTAAAATCCGTACGGTTGGATCGTCAAAGAAATCATTTTAAAAATTTATCTAGTAAATCGGAAACGAGTCTTGTTGTTTGGAGTGTCCTTTTACTTGATATTTCTAATCCTGATATGCAAGATGAATTTGAAATTTTTAATAGGTTTTTCCTAAAAATAAAATTGATATATCTTAACATCCATACGGTTGAATCGTCTAAAAAATCATTTTAAAAATTTATCTAGTAAATAGGGAACAAGTCTCGTTGTGTGGAGTTGTACTTTTACTCGATTTTTCTAATCCTGACATGCAAGATGAATTTGAAATTTTTTAATAATTTTTTCCTATGACTAAAATTGATATATCTTAACATCCGTATGGTTGGATCGTCCAAGTAATTATTTTTTAAATTTATCTAGTAAATCGGGAACGAGTCTCGTTGTGTGGATTTATACTTTTACTAGATTTTTCAAATCCTCACATGCAAGATAAATTTGATTTTTTTTAATGATTTTTTCATATGAGTAAAATTAATATATATTAACATCCATATGGTTGGATCATTAAAAAAATCATTTTAAAATTTTATCTAGTAAATCGGGATCGAGTCTCGTTGTTTGAAGTGTCCTTTTACTAGATTTTTCTAATCCTGACATGCTAGATGAATTTGAATTTTTTTAATATTTTTTCCTATGAATAAAATTGATATATCTTAATATCCGTATGGCTGGATCGTCGAAGAAATCATTTTAAAAATTTATCTAGTAAATCGGGAATGAGTCTCGTTGTCAGGAGATGTACTTTATCTAGATTTTTTCAAATCCTGACATGCAAGATGAATTTGAATTTTTTAATAATTTTTTCTTATGACTAAAATTGATATATCTTAACATTCATACGGTTGTATGGTCAAATAAATAATTTTAAAAATTTATCTAGTAAACCGGGAACGAGTCTCTTTGTTTGGAGTGTCCTTTTACTAGATTTTTCTAATCCTGACATGCAGGATGAATTTGAAATTTTTTAATAATTTGTTCCTATGAAAAAAATTGATATATCTTAACATCCGTACGGTTCGATCGTCGAAGAAATCATTATAAAAATTTATCTAGTAAATCGGGAACCAGTCTCGTTGTCAGGAGTTGTACTTTTACTCGATTTTTCAAATCCTGACATGCAAGATGAATTTAAAATTTTATAATAATTTTTTCTATGACTAAAATTGATATATATTAACATCCTTATGGTTGGATCATCGAAGAAATCATTTTAAAATTTATCTAGTAAATCGGGAACGAGTCTCGTTGTCTGGAGTTGTACTTTTACTAGATTTTTCAAATCCTAACAGGAAAGATGAATTTGAATTTTTTTAATAATTTTTCATATGACTAAAAATGATATATATTAACATCCGTACGGTTGGATCATCAAGAAAATCATTTTAAAAATTTATTTAGTAAATCAGGAACGAGTCTCGTTGTTTGAAGTGTCCTTCCACTAGATTTTTCTAATCCTGACATGTTAGATGTGTTTGAAATTTTTTAATTTTTTTTCCTATGACTAAAATTGATTTATCTTATTATCCGTACGGTTGGATCGTCGAAGAAATCATTTTAAAAATTTATCTAGTAAATTGGTAACGAGTCTCGTTGTCTGGAATTGTACTTTTACTAGATTTTTCTAATCCTGACATGCAAGATGAATTTAATTTTTTTTAATAATTTTTTCAAATGACTAAAATTGATCTATCTTTAAATCCATACGGTTGGATCGTCAAAGAAATCATATTAAAAATTTATCTAGTAAATCGGAAACGAGTCTCGTTTGGAGTGTCCTTTTACTAGATATTTCTAATCCTGAAATGTAAGATGAATTTGAAATTTTTTAATAATTTTTTCCTATAAATAAAATTGATATATCTTAACATCCATACGGTTGGATCTTCTAAAAAATCATTTTAAAAATTTTATCTAGTAAATAGGGAACGAGTCTCGTTGTGTGGAGTTGTACTTTTACTCGATTTTTCTAATCCTGACATGCAAGATGAATTTGAAAATTTTTAATAATTTTTTCCTACGACTAAAATTGATATATCTTAACATCTGTACGGTTGGATCGTCCAAGTATTTATTTTTTAAATTTTTCTAGTAAATCGGGAACGAGTCTCGTTGTGTGGATTTGTACTTTTACTAGATTTTTCAAATCCTCACATGCAAGATAAATTTGAATTTTTTTAATGAGTTTTTCATATGACTAAAATTAATATATATTAACATCCATATGGTTGGATAATTAAAGAAATCATTTTAAAATTTTATCTAGTAAATCGGGAACGAGTCTCGTTGTTTGAGTGTCCTTTTACTAGATTTTTCTAATCTTGACATGCTAGATGAATTTGAATTTTTTTAATATTTTTTCCTATGACTAAAATTGATATATCTTAATATCTGTACGGTTGGATCGTCGAAGAAATCATTTTAAAAATTTATCTAGTAAATCGGGAACGAGTCTCGTTGTCAGGAGTTATACTTTATCTAGATTTTTCAAATCCTGACATGCAAGATGAATTTGAATTTTTTTAATAATTTTTTCATATGACTAAAATTGATATATCTTAACATTCATACGGTTGTATGGTCAAAGAAATAATTTTAAAAATTTAACTAGTAAACCGGGAACGAGTCTCTTTGTTTGGTGTGTCCTTTTACTAGATTTTTCTAATCCTGACATGCAGGATGAATTTGAATTTTTTTAATAATTTGTTCCTATGAATAAAATTGATATATCTTAACATCCGTACGGTTGTATCGTCTAAGAAATCATTATAAAAATTTATCTAGTAAATTGTTATGGATTAAAACTACTATATATAATTACTGTATTTAATACTAAGGAACGTGAGCTTCGAGGCTCGATTTGACTGCTCTTGTGTTTCGTGACTCAATCTGCCTTAACAAGATGCCTACGTACCTTGCTGATTGCCAAGGATCAAGTCAAAAAACGTAGTTCTGATTTGTGGGGTGAGGCCCCTTATATAGATGCGGGAGTCCTTGAATTGGACTTGGTATAGGAGGCTTGGTGGATAAGCCTCTGAATTAGGATAGACTTAGGAGTCCTAGGAAGTAGGAAGTTGATTCCTTATCCTTTCAGGTCCCCTTGAGGCTAATCTCTAAGGATTTATATCCTCATCGGGACTCTTTTCAACATCTGATTTCTCCCTTATTAATTAATTACGAAATTAATTAATAACCAGGGCTTTTTGGGCCTTTTTTATTCCACCAGGCCTAATCTGATCCGTCAGACTTAACCTTTCTGGTCTGAATATTATACATCTTATTATTATTGGGCCTAGCAGCCCATTAATTATAAAATCAGGACTTATTTATCCCTATCATTTGCCCCCCAACTTTTGGGAAACATTGATTAGGTTTCGCAAAAGTTAAATCTATTCGTTCCCTTACAGGGTTTCGTTTTTGCGTAAAGTGTGGAGCGACCTACACATTTACAACGAATCTTCCTTTTATTCAGAAATTATCTTAATTTCCAGGAATTTTTCCCTAATTTTCTGGAATTTTCCCTAATTTTCTGGGATTTTTCCTAATTTTCTGGATTTTTCCCTTAATTTCTGGGATTTATCCTAATTTTCCTGGATTTATTCCTTATTTCTGAAAATATTAGTATTTTTCAGAAATTATTTAAGGAATTTCCTTATTTTTTCTGGATTTTCCCTTAATTTCTGGGATTTATCCTAATTTTCCTGGATTTATTCCTTATTTCTGAAAATATTAATATTTTTCAGAAATTATTTAAGGAATTTCCTTACTTTTTCTGGATTTTTCCCTTAATTTCTGGGATTTATCCTAATTTTCCTGGATTTATTCCTTATTTCTGAAAATATTAATATTTTTCAGAAATTATTTAAGGAATTTCCTTACTTTTTCTGGATTTTTCCCTTAATTTCTGGGATTTATCCTAATTTTCCTGGATTTATTCCTTATTTCTGAAAATATTAATATTTTTCAGAAATTATTTAAGGAATTTCCTTATTTTTTCTGGATTTTTCCCTTAATTTCTGGGATTTATCCTAATTTTCCTGGATTTATTCCTTATTTCTGAAAATATTAATATTTTTCAGAAATTATTTAAGGAATTTTCCTTACTTATTCCCCCCTCTTTTTTTTTTTTTTCAGAATAAATAAATAAATAAATATTAATATTTATTCCCTCTTTTTTTTTTTTTTTTTTTTTTATACAGTTTTCGACCAGGAATCCATTCGACCAGGATCCTGGTCGAATTAACCCCCATATTGCCCTGGTCGACAGCTTTTCGGGCAGGATGCTTTCGATCAGGAATCCTGGTCGAATTTCGGCCAGGATTTTTCTTTTAAATTTTTTTTTTTTTTTTTTTTTTTTTTTTTTACAATTTTCGACCAGAAAATTTTCGACCAGAAATTTTGTTCCTTTCGGTCAGGAGTCCTGCTTTTTGACCGAATTAACCTTCATTTGTTGCCCAGGTCGATGCAAATTCGGGCAGGGCTCATTCGATCAGGAATCCTGGTCGAATTTCGGCCAGGATTTTCACCCCTTACTCTCTTTTTTTTTTTTTTTTTTTTTTTTTTTTTTTTTTACAATTTTCGACCAGAAAATTTTCGACCAGAAATTTTGTTCCTTTCGGTCAGGAGTCCTGCTTTTTGACCGAATTAACCTTCATTTGTTGCCCAGGTCGAAGCAATTTCGACCTCCTGTATTTCGACCAGGATTTCCCCATGATTCCTGGTCGAATTGGGTCATATTCCTGATCTTTTTATCCATTTCTCCCTGGACTTTATTTTTGGGCCACCTTCACTTAGCTGGGCCTTCATTCTTTTGGCCCATTATGACTGGATTTTGGGTTATGGGCTGTTAACCTTAAATATCTGGGCCCTTTTCTGGGCTTTTTAAACACTTGGGCCCTTAGCTGGGCTTTATTTTTTCAAGGTTTTTTTTTTAGAATTGGGCCTCATTTCTAAGCCCAAATTCCAAACTCTTCTAATATCTTTCTGGATTCTTCCAAAATCTTGAAAAAACTCAAGTTTTTCTTTTGATTTTTTTACTAGAATTCTCTTGAATTTTCCAGGAACTTCCAGAACCTTCCAACTTTTGGGCCCAAATGGGCTTTTTAAGGTCCATTATCCATTTATTTCTCCTATATATAGGTGGGATGAGAGTGTGATTCTTCACACCTCTCATTTCATTTCTCTTCACCTACAACTTTCTAATCTTCTCCTCTCTCAAATCCACTCCTTCTTCCTCCCAAGTCTTTTCCAGTCTTTACTAGATGGCCGACAAGAGTTCCGAGAGGGCGGCCAAGATAGCCTCGGCTTCAAAACGAGGTAAGGATATCGAGATCCGCTCTTCATATATGTCTTTAATTGATATGATTAATACTAGGGGGGATGAATATCCTTCCACTGCACATCTCGACTCCTTTAATCACTGTAATACTTGGCATAACATAGATTTCAATAAACTAAATGCTCGTTATAACGTCCCTCCTCCCTTTAGACTAGTTCCAGTCTCTGGTGGTGACCGTACTTGCCACTGGAGGCCTGATACTCTCTTCATCTACACCGACGCCCTTAATGCTGGGCTCAGGTTCCCTTTTCATCCTTTTATCCCTCATCTTTTGGCTGACTTACAAATTAACCCGTGTCAGCTTCCTCCAAACGCCTGGAGGAATATTCTATGTTTTATGGTTTGTTGTCTTAGGGAGGGCTTTCCTCTTTCTGTAGCCGTTTTTAGGAAAGTCTTTCAATGTTACAATAGTTCTTCCAATATTTGTGGCTGGGTTTATGTCAAACAAAGGCCCAAAAGCAAACATATCTTTAACAGCGCCTCTATTCCGGATAATAATCCAAATTGGAGGAATAGTTTCGTCGGGTTACGTTGGGAGAATGGCGATTGGGGCACGCTCTTTCGATCTTCCTTCGGGAAGGTCAGTGATGGTAGCCTCAAATCCATTCACTTAACTCCTGAAGAAACTATCATTTATAATGGGCTCACTCAGGATGATGGCACCACCACCAGCTGGACTCTTTTAGAAGAGTTTTCCCTGATTCATGTGGGACTATCCTCTGTTTCTCAACAGGGTATTTCTCTTCCCTTCTCAATTTTTCTTTATTTCACGCATTATTAACATCACTTATTTTGTCTTTTGCTTTGTTTCAGCTGCTAAGGAGATTAACGAGGACAATGTCCCCTTGGTCGAGGAAACAACTAGGATGAAGAAAGCTCGGTTAGCAGGCCTAGACACCAGAGGAAAGGCGACAGAGCCTATCTTCTTGAGAAAGCACAAGGAGCCTATGGGGGAGGCTTCAACTGAAGGAGCTGAGGGCCATAATGCTCCTATCACTGCTGCTGCCCCTGCTGCTGCTGCTACAGGCGCCTTTCAGCCTCTCTGGGGATTCCGCCGAGGGGATACCGTGGTTGGTTCCACGAAGCATGCTTGGGATTGGTCCTACCATAGCGTGACCCCAAAGGACTTTACTGATGTGGTGGCCACCCCTGACCTTGAGAGGATTAAGCTCATGGGAGCCCAGTCTCTGGCTTCGGTATGCCTTCTCTTTTTTAAACTTATTTCTCGTTCTTGTAGCACTTTCTTGCCTTATACTTTGTTAATTGTTTTGTTTCAGTCTAACGCCTACTTTCAAGGCGCTGTGAGGCAAGCCGAATCATGGAAGCGGGCTTCTGATAAGGCCGATAATGCCCTCAGGAGGCAGCAGAAGAAGTATGCTACCCTGGAGAAGAAGCTCAAGCGCAAGGAGGAAGAACTCGGAGAGTCTAACGCCGAGCTGGTGGTACTTCGGGCGGAGAAGGATAAAGCTATAGACAATTATCTGGACTCGGAGGAGTTTGCCCAATCCATGAGGATTAGGGATGATTCAGTCTTTCCCGAGTTTTTTAGGACTGGCTGGGACACGGCCCTTGGGACCGTGAACGAGGCTTGTCCTGATATTAACCCGGCGGACTACATCTGCCCTGACGATGAGGCTTTGCTACAGAGGTTTCGTACCCGAGTAGTTGTCTCGGATCATGTTCCTCAGGATCCACTTCTTCCTCCTCCCGAGTCTTTTTCCAGACCTGCTGAGGATGACAGCTCTTCCTCCTCCGAGACGACGGAGACATCTAGCGAGAGCGGAGAAGACGATGATATGGACGCCGAGGGCACCTCAGCTCCTTAGAGCTTTTTCAGCCCTGCGTGGCTTTTTTTATTTTCGAGACTTTATTTATCAAACTTTTGTAACATCTATCAGATCTATCTCATTTATCACCTTTTATGCTTTGCATCCATGCATTTGATTTTTATTTGTTAGGCCACAATCATACTTTGAAGAACTTATGAATTTCATAAAATTGTCTGGGATTCGTCCCTTACACAAGTCTTAATAAATTTCGTAATAAAACTAAAACATATAAATCCTAAGCAAGCAAAGCTTCAAGGTGCTTTTCAACCTACTCGCCATCTTGACGAGTGAGAATCGTACTTCGACCATCTTACACGTAGTAAACCTTCAGGTTTTGTGCGTGCCAGGTTCTCGGGACTTCAAAACCATCCATAGTCTCCAGCTTGTAGGTTCCTCTACCCTGAACGCTCTTGACTCTATACGGCCCTTCCCAATTTGGGGCAAGCTTTCCTTTCTGTCCGACACCAGAAGCCTCTATTTTTCTCAAGACTAGGTCACCTTGTTTGAAAAACCTCTCTTTAACCCTTAGGTTGTAGTAGAATGAAGCCTTTTTCTGATATTCTACTATCTTTGCGTGTGCTTTATCTCGTACTTCATCGATTAAATCCAGGGCTAACTTCTGCCCTTCCTCATTTTCTTTTTCATCAAAAGCCTGAATCCTTGGAGAAGAATGTGATATCTCCACGGGAACTACTGCTTCCGCCCCATATGCCAACATGAAAGGAGTTGCATCTGTCGTGACTCTACAGGTAGTCCTATAAGCCCATAATATGGGAAGTATCTCATCTACCCAATTATTTCTCGACTTTTCGATCCTCTTCTTTAGTCCATCCAGGATTATCCGATTTGCTACTTCCGCTTGCCCATTGGCTTGCGGGTGAGCCACAGAGGTGAATCGTAACTCAATTTCATTTTCTTCACCATACTTCTTGAATTCCTCATTGTTGAATTGCGTTCCATTGTCAGTGACGAGGATACGGGGAATTCCATATCGGCACATAATGTTTTCCCACAGGAATTGTGCAACCTGCTTAGTTGTGATTTTGGCCAAAGGTTTGGCTTCGATCCACTTGGTGAAATAATCAATGGCTACAATCAGAAACTTCCTTTGTGCTGTGGCCATAGGAAAAGGCCCTAGAATATCCATCCCCCACATAGCAAAGGGAATAGGTGAGTTGATAGAGGTCAGCATCTCGGGGGGTTGTCTGGCGACTGGTGCATGCTTCTGACAACGATCACACTTCTTTACATATTCTTTGGCATCAGCCATCATTTCTGGCCAATAGAAGCCTAAACGAGTTATCTTATGAGCCAAGGCCCTGCCCCCCAAGTGTTGCCCACAAATGCCTTCATGCACTTCCTCAAGAGCCAAGCGTGCCTCATCGGGTCTGAGACACCTCAAGTAAGGAACCACGAAAGATCTTTTATATAGAATCCCATCTATCAAAGAGTACCTTAGTGCTCGAACAGTTAACTTCCGTGCCTCAATTGTATCGCTTGGCAACCAACCGGTCTGAATGTGAGCCTTGATGGGATCAATCCATGACGTCCCCAAGCCTACGGGAGCCACAAGTTTAACATCTATGCTTCGTGTCTTCAAAACACGGAAGTACACACTTCCTGAACTTTCTTCAATCTCAGATGAAGCAAACTTTGATAGCGCATCTGCTTTAGCATTTTCTTCCCTTGGAATGTGTTCAACATGGCATTCATTAAATTGGGTCATCACAGCCCTTACTAGGCGAACATACTTTGCCATCGTATCATCCCTTGCTTCAAATTCTCCCTTTACCTGGGATATGATCAACTTCGAGTCTCCACGGACCTTTAAGTTTTTGACCCTAAGTGTCCCAGCTAGACCAAGGCCATCAATCAGGGCTTCATACTCTGCCTCATTGTTTGTGGTTGGGAAGTCTAGCTTCATGGCATACTCAATTAAGAATCCATCAGGGCTTTGCAAAACCAACCCTGCTCCACTGGAATTTGTTTTTGATGCTCCATCAAAATAGAGAACCCAATATTCTTTCTCCTTGTCCCCATTGTCGACTCCCTTGTCTTGAGGTGTGGTATCTTCCTGCCCCCCGACTTCTTGGTTGGGTATGGTACATTCCACCACGAAGTCAGCTAGTGCCTGGGCTTTTATGGCCATACGTGGCTTATACTTGAGATCGAACTCTCCCAACTCTATTGCCCACTTAATTAGTCTCCCACTTGCCTTGGGACTGTGAATGATATTTCTCAGTGGCTGATTTGTTAGCACTTCAATTTGGTGAGCTTGAAAATAAGGACGCAGCTTTCTTGAAGCCATCACCAAGGCTAAAGCGAATTTCTCAATGGCTGAATAATTCAACTCAGCACCACGCAAAATTTTGCTGACATAGTATACGGGTTTCTGGACTTTCAGTTCCTCCTTAACCAACACCGCGCTCAAGGCGCTTTCCGAAACAGCCAAGTACAAGAATAAAACTTCACCCAGAACTGGCTTGGCCAACAACGGGGCCTGGCCCATATACTTCTTTAACTCTTCAAATGCCTTCTGATTTTCCTCACTCCATACAAAGTCTTTAATGTTCTTTAATGACTTGAAGAATGACAAGCACTTGTCTCCTGACTTGGAGATGAATCGTCCTAGCGCAGCAACCCTTCCTGTGAGTTTCTGAACATCCTTGACAGTTTTTGGGGGTTCCATGTCCAGGATTGCCTTTATTTTATCGGGGTTAGCCTCAATTCCCCTCTTTGAGACCATCAATCCCAAGAATTTTCCAGATCCTACTCCGAAAGCACACTTCGTGGGATTCAACATCATCTTGTGGTACCTCAGGACCTCAAAAGCTTCCCTCAAATGGGTTATATGATCAGTCTTTACTAGACTCTTGACTAGCATGTCATCAACATAGACTTCCATAGTCTTCCCAATAAGATCCTTAAAAATTTTATTTACCAACCTTTGATAGGTGGCTCCTGCATTCTTGAGACCAAACGCCATAACAAGATAACAATAAACACCAAAGTCAGTGATAAATGATACCTTTGGAATGTCATCCTTATGCATTTTGATTTGGTTGTATCCGCTAAATCCATCCATGAAACTCAGCATCTCATGTCCAGCGGTGGCATCAATCAAAGTATCAATTCTAGGCAGCGGAAAACAGTCTTTGGGACATGCATCATTCAGATCGGTGAAGTCTATACACATCCTCCACTTTCCATTAGCCTTCTTCACCATTACAGGGTTTGCTAACCACTCCGGAAATTGAATCTCCTCAATGAAACCGGCCTCTAAGAGCTTTTCCACTTCCTGCTTTATAGCCTCTTGTCTTTCCGGGGCAAAATTTCTTTTCTTTTGTTTCACTGTCTTCCGGCTTGGATCCACGTTTAACTTGTGGGTAATTAACCCCGGGTCTATGCCTGGCATATCAGCTGCTGACCATGCAAACACATCATTATTTTCTTGCAAAAATTTCACTAACTTCCCTCTAAGGGGCTCCTCTAATGTAGCTCCAATGAAAGTCATCCTCTCAGGATTCTTGGGATCTAAAGGAACCGAATCCAATTCTTCTGCTGGCCTTCCTCTATTCTCATCATTTTCTCGAACATCCATATCTTCAATAGGAAGAACCTGCCCCCCGACTCCATCTGCCCTCAAAGAGGCCACATAACAGCTTCTAGCCATTTTTTGATCTCCCCTCTCTTCTCCAATCCCGTTTCGGGTGGGAAACTTCATGACTGAATGGTAGGAAGAGGGGACTGCCTTGAAGGCATGTATCCCTGTTCTCCCCATGATAGCATTATAAGTTGAACTAGCCTTTACCACCACAAAATCCAGCATCTGCGTTGCTTGCCTTGGCTCCGTACCTATGGTGGTTGGTAATTTAATTATCCCTTCCACAGGACATTCTACTCCAGCAAATCCATATATCGGCATGTCGGTTGGTGTCAACTGGGAGTCGTTATACCCCATCCTTAGAAAGGTGTCGTGGAGCAAGATATCCACAGAAGCACCATTATCCACAAGGACCCTCTTAACCGGGCTATTTCCTATTATCGGCGTTATGACCAGCGGGTCGTCATGGGGAAACTTCACACCCTCTAGGTCGGAATCATCAAAAGCCAATGTCACTTCTGTCCTGGCCCTCTTCGGGGCTTCTCCAACAATATGCATAACCTCTCTAGTATATGCCTTTCTGGAATTTTTGGACAATCCAGCAGCAGTTGGACCTCCAAAGATCGTGTTTATCACAGGCCCTCGAGGTCTCGGCCCTCCATAAATGGTGTTTATAACTGGTCCTCTAGGTTGGGGATTCCGCCCCTGATCATCTTGGTCCCTCCTACGATCTTCAAAGTTCTTCCTTCCATTACTATTTCTGTCTCCTCCATCTCCAGTATACTTGTTCAATCTTCCTTTTCGAATCAAAAACTCAATTTCATCTTTCAACTGCCTACACTCATCGGTGTCATGGCCAACATCTTTGTGAAACCTGCAATACTTGCCCTTATCTAGCTTGGCGGGATCAGCCTTCAAGGGCTTAGGCCAGCGAATATCTCTGTCTTTCTCAATCTCCATCAAAATCTGACTTCTGGGAGCATTCAGCTTAGCGTATTCAGTGAACTTTTGCCCAGGTCCTCCCTTCTTGGGGGTTGAATCAGGGTTTTGTTCAGTTCTAGGATATTTATCCTTAGCGATATACTCCAAATCAGTTTTTCGTTTCTTGCCTCCAGTGGGCTCATTACTTACTACGGTCTTCCTCAGACTTTCTTCAACCTTGATATACTTCCCTGCCCTCTCTTGGAGCTGCAACATGCTCTCAGGGGGTCGTTTGGCCAAAGACATCTTGAAAAACTCATCCCTAGTTCCTTGTTGCAGTGCTATCATGGCTACCTTATCATCAAGGTCTGGGACTTTTAAAGCCTCCTTTGTAAAACGATTCAGGTAATCTCTTAAGGATTCCTTAGCTCCCTGCACAAGACTCATAAGAGATGCTGAACTTTTCTCATGGACTCTTCCACTGATGAATTGCTTAATAAAAGCCTGACTTAATTCTCTGAATGATCCAATAGAATTTGGGGGTAGGCGACTGTACCATCTTTGAGCCATACCCGACAGGGTTTGAGGAAAGGCCCGACATTTTATAGCATCGTTCACGGGTTGCAGCAGCAGTGCATTAGAGAATGTCCTAACATGATTAGCGGGGTCTCCCGTGCCGTCATAGGCTTTGATAGTGGGCATCTTGAATTTCCTTGAGATATGGGCATTCATTATTTCTTCTGTGAAGGGTGGAGTTGGATCATCAGGATCTCCAAGGGGAAGGAGATTGCTTGGATCAGTTCTTGGGACAGCAGCCCTTCTTCTTACCGGACCATCCAGGTCTATGATGGGAGGAGGATTTCTCCCCCTAGGAGATATGTGGGTTCTGGTGGCTTGGTGAGCCTCCAAGTCCCGTCTCAGCCTTTGGATTTCAGCCTCATGAGCCCTGATCTTTTCCTGCACTTCTTGGGGATTCGCCCCTGGGGTGCTTTGGGGGCGTTGCCTTCCATCGGCCATTGGCTCTTTTCCAGGACGCCTCCTTCTCGGGGCCACTTCATCATCCGAAGATTCGGAGTCTCTCTCAGTGTATGGACCAGAAAATTCCCGATCCTCAGGGATAGGATCCAAACCTCGTATATAGGGGGGCGACCGCCCTCGTGCTTCGCTTCGCCCAGCATATCCACTTCCTCCAACCTCAGGGTGAAGGGGCATCCCATAAGGGGGGTTAGTAGTAACAATAGTTGAGTATTCATACCCGACGGGTCGAGAATTCACAGGTATATGTATTTGTTGAACTTGAGGATTCGTACCTTGAACAGTCGGGGGAGTTGTCCCTTGTGGCTGAGGATGAGTTGCCCCTGTCTGGGCTTCCCCCTGAGTAGATGCATAAGTTGAATGGGGAGGAACCTCCACGGTTGATGAAATCACCTGGGTTGTCCCTGATGGTGTTCCCTCCTCCAGAGTGCTGGTTGTTCTCCGTGTTCTCGCCATGGTTGTTGTTGCGTATTCCCACAGACGGCGCCAAATGTTATGGATTCAAACTACTATATATAATTACTGTATTTAATACTAAGGAACGTGAGCTTCGAGGCTCGATTTGACTGCTCTTGTGTTTCGTGACTCAATCTGCCTTAACAAGATGCCTACGTACCTTGCTGATTGCCAAGGATCAAGTCAAAAAACGTAGTTCTGATTTGTGGGGTGAGGCCCCTTATATAGATGCGGGAGTCCTTGAATTGGACTTGGTATAGGAGGCTTGGTGGATAAGCCTCTGAATTAGGATAGACTTAGGAGTCCTAGGAAGTAGGAAGTTGATTCCTTATCCTTTCAGGTCCCCTTGAGGCTAATCTCTAAGGATTTATATCCTCATCGGGACTCTTTTCAACATCTGATTTCTCCCTTATTAATTAATTACGAAATTAATTAATAACCAGGGCTTTTTGGGCCTTTTTTATTCCACCAGGCCTAATCTGATCCGTCAGACTTAACCTTTCTGGTCTGAATATTATACATCTTATTATTATTGGGCCTAGCAGCCCATTAATTATAAAATCAGGACTTATTTATCCCTATCATAAATACTAGATTTTTCAAATCCTGACATGCAAGATGAATTTAAAATTTTATAATAATTTTTTTCTATGACTAAAATTGATATATATTAACATCCTTACGGTAGGATCATTGAAGAAATCATTTTAAAATTTATCTAGTAAATCGGGAACGAGTCTCGTTATTTGGAGTTGTACTTTTACTAGATTTTTCTAATCCTGACATGCAAGATGCATTTGAATTTTTTTAATAATTTTTTCAAATGACTAAAATTGATCTATCTTAAAATCAGTACGGTTGGATCGTCAAAGAAATCATTTTAAAAATTTATCTAGTAAATCCGGAACGAGTCTCGTTATTTGGAGTGTCCTTCTACTAGATTTTTCTAATCCTTACATGCTAGATGTGTTTGAAATTTTTTAATTTTTTTTCCTATGACTAAAATTGATATATCTTAATATCCGTACGGTTGGATCGTCGAAGAAATCATTTTAAAAATTTCTCTAGTAAATCGGTAACGAGTCTCGTTGTCTGGAGTTGTACTTTTACTAAATTTTTCTAATCCTGACATGCAACATGAATTTGAATTTTTTTAATAATTTTTTTAAATGAATAAAATTGATCTATCTTAAAATCCATATGGTTGGATTGTCAAAGAAATCATTTTAAAAATTTATCTAGTAAATCGAAAACGAGTCTCGTTGTTTGGAGAGCCCTTTTACTAGATATTTGTAATCCTGATATGCAAGATGAATTTTAAATTTTTAAATAATTTTTTCCTATAAAAAAAATTGATATATCTTAACATCCGTACGGTTGGATCGTCTAAAAAATCATTTTAAAAATTTATCTGGTAAATAGGGAACGAGTCTCTTTGTGTGGAGTTGTACTTTTACTCGATTTTTCTAATCCTGACATGAAAGATGAATTTGAAAATTTTTAATAATTTTTCTTATGACTAAAATTTATATATCTTAACATCCGTACGGTTGGATCGTCGAAGTAATTATTTTTTAAATTTATCTAGTAAATCGGGAACGAGTCTCGTTGTGTGGATTTGTACTTTTACTAGATTTTTCAAATCCTCACATGCAAGATAAATTTGAATTTTTTTAATGATTTTTTAATATGACTAAAACTAATATATATTAACATCCATATGGTTGGATCATTAAAGAAATAATTTTAAAATTTTATCCAGTAAATCGGGAACGAGTCTCGTTGTCAGGAGTTGTACTTTAACTAGATTTTTCAAATCCTGACATGCAAGATGAATTTTAATTTTTTTAATAATTTTTTCATATGACTAAAATTGATATATCTTAACATTCGTACGATTGTATGGTCAAAGTAATAATTTTAAAAATATATCTAGTAAACCGGGAACGAGTCTCGTTGTTTGGAGTGTCCTTTAACTAGATTTTTCTAATCCTCACATGCAGGATGAATTTGAAATTTTTTAATAATTTGTTCCTATGAATAAAATTTATATATCTTAACATCCGTACGGTTGGATCATCCAAGAAATCATTATAAAAATTTATCTAGTAAATCGGGAACCAGTTTTGTTGTTAGGAGTTGTACTCTTACTAGATTTTTCAAATCCAGACGTGCAAGATGAATTTAAAATTTTATAATAATTTTTTCCTATGCCTAAAATTGATATATATTAACATCCTTATGGTTGGATTGTCGAAGAAATCATTTTAAAATTTATCTAGTAAATCGGGAACGAGTCTCGTTGTTTGGAGTTGTACTTTTACTAGATATTTTAAATCCTAACAGGCAAGATAAATTTGAATTTTTTTAATAATTTTTTCATATGACTAAAATTGATATATATTAAAATCCGTTCGGTTGGATCGTCTAAAAAATCATTTTAAAAATTTATCTGGTAAATAGGGAACGAGTCTCGTTGTGTGGAGTTGTACTTTTACTCGATTTTTCTAATCCTGACATGAAAGATGAATTTGAAAATTTTTAAAAACTTTTTCCTATGACTAAAATTGATATATCTTAACAACCGTACGGTTGGATCGTCGAAGTAATTATTTTTTAAATTTATCTAGTAAATCGGGAATGAGTCTCGTTGTGTGGATTTGTACTATTACTAGATTTTTCAAAACCTCACATGCAAGATAAATTTGATTTTTTTTAATGATTTTTTAATATGACTAAAATTAATATATATTAACATCCATATGGTTGGATCATTAAAGAAATAATTTTAAAATTTTATCCAGTAAATCGGGAACGAGTCTCGTTGTTTGAAGTGTCCTTTTACTAGATTTTTCTAATCCTAACATGCTAGATGAATTTGAAATTTTTTAATATTTTTTCCTATGACTAAAATTGATATATCTTAATATCCGTACGATTGGATCGTCGAAGAAATCATTTTAAAAATTTATCTTGTAAATCGGGAACGAGTCTCGTTGTCAGGAGTTGTACTTTAACTAGATTTTTCAAATCCTGACATGCAAGATGAATTTGAATTTTTTTAATAATTTTTTCATATGACTAAAATTGATATATCTTAACATTCGTACGGTTGTATGGTCAAAGAAATAATTTTAAAAATTTATCTAGTAAACCGGGAACAAGTCTCGTTGTTTGGAGTGTCCTTTAAGTAGATTTTTCTAATCCTGACATGCAGGATGAATTTGAAATTTTTTAATAATTTGTTCCTATGAATAAAATTTATATATCTTAACATCCGTACGGTTGGATCTTCGAAGAAATCATTATAAAAATTTATCTAGTAAATCGGGAACGAGTCTTGTTGTTAGGAGTTGTACTTTTACTAGATTTTTCAAATCCTGACATGCAAGATGAATTTAAAATTTTATAATAATTTTTTCCTATGACTAAAATTGATATATATTAACATCCTTATGGTTGGATCGTCGAAGAAATCATTTTAAAATTTATCTAGTAAATCGGGAACGAGTCTCTTTGTCTGGAGTTGTACTTTTACTAGATTTTTTAAATCCTAACAGGCAAGATGAATTTGAATTTTTTTAATAATTTTTTCATATGACTAAAATTGATATATATTAAAATTCGTACGGTTGGATTGTCAAAAAAATCATTTTAAAAATTTATCTAGTAAATCGGGAACGAGTCTCGTTGTTTGGAGTGTCCTTCTACTAGATTTTTCTAATCCTGGCATGCTAGATGTGTTTGAAATTTTTTAATTTTTTTTCCTATGACTAAAATTGATATATCTTAATATCCGTACGGTTGGATCGTCGAAGAAATCATTTTAAAAATTTATCTAGTAAATCGGTAACGAGTCTCGTTATCTGGAGTTGTACTTTTACTAGATTTTCTAATCCTCACATGCAAGATGAATTTGAATTTTTTTAATAATTTTTTCAAATGACTAAAATTGATCTATCTTAAAATCTGTATGGTTGGATCATCAAAGAAATCATTTTAAAAATTTATCTAGTAAATCGGGAACGAGTCTCGTTATTTGAGGTGTCCTTCTACTAGATTTTTCTAATCCTGACATGCTAGATGTGTTTGAAATTTTTTAATTTTTTTTCCTATAAATAAAATTGATATATCTTAACATACGTACGGTTGGATCGTCTAAAAAATCATTTAAAAAATTTATCTGGTAAATAGGGAACGAGTCTCGTTGTGTGGAGTTATACTTTTACTCGATTTTTCTAATCCTGACATGAAAGATGAATTTGAAAATTTTTAAAAACTTTTTCCTATGACTAAAATTGATATATCTTAACAACCGTACGGTTGGATCGTCGAAGTAATTATTTTTTAAATTTATCTAGTAAATCGGGAATGAGTCTCGTTGTGTGGATTTGTACTTTTACTAGATTTTTCAAAACCTCACATGCAAGATAAATTTGATTTTTTTTAATGATTTTTTAATATGACTAAAATTAATATATATTAACATCCATATGGTTGGATCATTAAAGAAATAATTTTAAAATTTTATCCAGTAAATTGGGAACGAGTCTCGTTGTTTGAAGTGTCCTTGTACTAGATTTTTCTAATCCTAACATGCTAGAAGAATTTGAATTTTTTTAATATTTTTTTCTATGACTAAAATTGATATATCTTAATATCCGTACAATTGGATCGTCGAAGAAATCATTTTAAAAATTAATCTTGTAAATCGGGAACGAGTCTCGTTGTCAGGAGTTGTACTTTAACTAGATTTTTCAAATCCTGACATGCAAGATGAATTTGAATTTTTTTAATAATTTTTTCATATGACTAAAATTAATATATCTTAACATTCGTACGGTTGTATGGTCAAAGAAATAATTTTAAAAATTTATCTAGTAAACCGGGAACGAGTCTCGTTGTTTGGAGTGTCCTTTAAGTAGATTTTTCTAATCCTGACATGCAGGATGAATTTGAATTTTTTTAATAATTTGTTCCTATGAATAAAATTTATATATCTTAATATCCGTACGGTTGGATCTTCGAAGAAATCATTATAAAAATTTATCTAGTAAATCGGGAACGAGTCTTGTTGTTAGGAGTTGTACTTTTACTAGATTTTTAAAATCCTGACATGCAAGATGAATTTAAAATTATATAATAATTTTTTCCTATAACTAAAATTGATATATATTAACATCCTTATGGTTGGATCGTCGAAGAAATCATTTTAAAATTTATCTAGTAAATCGGGAACGAGTCTCTTTGTCTGGAGTTGTACTTTTACTAGATTTTTTAAATCCTAACAGGCAAGATGAATTTGAATTTTTTTAATAATTTTTTCATATGACTAAAATTGATATATATTCAAATCTGTACGGTTGGATTGTCAAAAAAATCATTTTAAAAATTTATCTAGTAAATCGGGAACGAGTCTCATTGTTTGGAGTGTCCTTCTACTAGATTTTTCTAATCCTGGCATGCTAGATGTGTTTGAAATTTTTTAATTTTTTTTCCCATGACTAAAATTGATATATCTTAATATCCATAGGGTTGGATCGTCGAAGAAATAATTTTAAAAATTTAACTAGAAAATCGGTAACGAGTCTCGTTGTCTGGAGTTGTACTTTTACTAGATTTTTCTAATCCTGACATGCAAGATGAATTTGAATTTTTTTAATAATTTTTTCAAAAGACTAAAATTGATCTATCTTAAAATCCGTACGGTTGGATCGTCGAATAAATCATTTTAAAAATTTATCTAGTAAATCGGGAACGAGTCTCGTTGTTTGTAGAGTCCTTTTACTAGATATTTCTAATCATGATATGCAAGATTAATTTGAAAGTTTTTAATAATTTTTTCCTATAAATAAAATTGTTATATCTTAACATCCGTATGGTTGGATCACCTAAAAAATCATTTTAAAAATTTATCTAGTGAATATGGAACGAGTCTCGTTGTGTGGAGTTGTACTTTTACTCGATTTTTCTAATCCTCACATGCAAGATGAATTTGAAAATTTTTAATAATTTTTTCCTATGACTAAAATTGATATATCTTAACATCAGTAAGGTTGGATCGTCGAAGTAATCATTTTTTAAATTTATCTAGTAAATCGGGAACGAGTCTCGTTGTGTGGATTTGTACATTAACTAGATTTTTCAAATCCTCACATGCAAGATAAATTTGAATTTTTTTAATGATTTTTTCATATGACTAAAATTAATATATATTAACATCCATATGGTTGGATCATTAAAGAAATCATTTTAAAATTTTATCTAGTAAATCGAGAACGAGTCTCGTTGTTTGAAATGTCCTTTTACTAGATTTTTCTAATCCTGACATGCAAGATGAATTTGAATTTTTTTAATATTTTTTCCTATGACTAAAATTGATAGATCTTAATATCCGTACGGTTGGATTGTCGAAGAAATTATTTTAAAAATTTATCTAGTAAATCGGTAACAAGTCTCGTTGTCAAGAGTTGTACTTTAACTAGATTTTTCAAATCCTGGCATGCAAGATGAATTTGAATTTTTTTAATAATTTTTTGATATGACTAAAATTGATATATCTTAATATCCGTACGGTTTTATGGTCAAAGAAATAATTTTAAAAATTTATCTAGTAAACCGAGAATGACTCTCGATATTTGGAGTTCCCTTTTACTAGATTTTTCTAATCCTGACATGCAGGATGAATTTGAAATTTTTTAATAATTTGTTCCTATGAATAAAATTTATATATCTTAACATCCGTAGGGTTGGATCGTCGAAGATATCATTATAAAAATTTATTTAGTAAATCGGGAACAAGTCTCGTTGTTAGGAGTTGTACTTTTACTAGATTTTTCAAATCCTAACATGCAAGATGAATTTGATTTTTTTTAATAATTTTTTCATATGACTAAAATTGTAATATCTTAACATCCATACGGTTGTATGGTCAAGGAAATCACTTCAAAAATTTATCTACTAAACCGGGAATGAGTCTCGTTATTTGGAGTGTCCTTTTACTAGATTTTTCTAATCCTGACATGCAGGATGAATTTGAAATTTTTTAATAATTTATTCCTATGAATAAAATTGATATATCTTAACATGCATATGGTTGGGTCTTCAAAGAAATCATTTTAAAAATTTATCTAGTAAATCGGGAACGAGTCTCGTTGTTTGAAGTGTCCTTTTACTAGATTTTTCTAATCCTGACTTGCTAGATGTGTTTGAAATTTTTTAATTTTTTTTTCTATGACTAAAATTGATATATCTTAATATCCGTACGGTTGGATCGTTAAAGAAATCATTTTAAAAATTTATCTAGTAAATCGGTAACGAGTCTCGTTGTCTGGAGTTGTACTTTTGCAAGATTTTTCTAATCCTAACATGCAAGATGAATTTGAATTTTTTTAATAATTTTTTCAAATGATTAAAATTGATATATCTTAACATCCGTTTGGTTGGATCATCAAAGATATAATTTTAAAATTTATCTAGTAAATCGTGAACGAGTCTCGTTGTTTGGATTGTCCTTTTACTAGATTTTTCTAATCCTGACACGCAAGATGAATTTGAAATTTTTTAATAATTTTTTCCTATGACAAAAATTGATACATCTTGTTAGGTCACACACACTATAGAAGGGGGTTGAATACAGTGTATAGTACAACCAAATCGAATTAAGAACAAGTATGTAATACAGAATGATCTTATTAATAAAACAGTACATTCAAACAGTCTTGATCTTCTTTCCTTTCAATCAGCCGTTTTCCTTTTTTGAAAGTCTTCTTAAGTCCTGATATTATCTCTTGATAAATATCTTCTGATATCTTAAGTTCTGATAACTTAAGTTCTGATATCTTAAGTTCTGACTTCAGTATAAGTACTGATTTCCAGTTAAGTCCTGATTTGTCCTGTTAGTCAAGATTTGAAAACTAAATACAAATCATTATTAGACAGGACATCACAAATATATCTAACAATCTCCCCCAACTTGTAAATTAGCATAATATACAAGTTCAATAGATATTTGATGATGTCAAAAACATTAAGTATAAATGCATATGAGAATTTGACTTAATAACTACAACTCACAGTCCTTGGAGCTTTTACCATCCTTAAAGTTTGATATCAGCTTTAGCCTGTATATCCTTCAAAATTTATCAGCTGTAGTTCTTGACTTGGCTTCAGTGTGTTATCTCTTTAATGTCAGGAGTTGTTCTGAGATAGTTCTTCACCAGACTCCTCTCAGCATATTCAAGTTCATTCTACATCTTCTTTTTTGCATCTTTAAGTTCAGCTGTATCTTCTCCTGTCTGAAAGATAGCAGCCCTAAGATCAATTTTTTTGCTTTCCTTATCTCCTGATCCAGTCTGATGACATAGGCTTTATCAGACTCTAGATTGAATTTAAGACCCTTAATACCAAGAAATGTAGTGATTTTGGTAGTATTAGGCTTCATCTCAACTATATCACCATTGTGAGCTCTGTACTTAGGATAGTATGGCCTGTCAGACTTTACAGAGTAAAGTTTCTCCTGCCTTTGAATATCAGATTTTAAGTAACTGGCAGCACCATCTGTTGACCTGTTCTTCACTGGAAGTAGAAATAGAACATGTTGCAGTTCTTTATAATACTTCAACCGAATTGCATTCTTTTTAATCTATAATACCCTCCCATCTGTCATAAAATATAACATGATATCTTATTTCAATATAGAGTGGTAGACCATTTGTACAGACTCCCGGTGATTCAATCTTTCAGGAGTTGTTCCTACTCCTGGTTCACTCAAAGAGGTTGGATCAGAGGTAGTATTATTTACTCTATTTTCTTCAGAACTACCCAATCCTGATTTGTCTCTAGCTTCCTTCCCTCGAATAACTCTTGCTTCAAAACCACTTGATGTAGTCTTCAAAGGTTGAGTAGATTGTTGAGCTTTAGTGAACCCAAGTAGTAGAATTTTTGAAGGTTTAATATGAGCAATGTCAGAGGTTTCCTTTCCTTTGTCTTCTGATATCAAGACAACTTGAGCTCTGTCAGAGGTTTCCTTTCCTTTGGTTTCCTCAGAGTTTGTTTTCTCTTTAATCACAATGCCCTTAGGCTTTGGTGGTTTCTTTGCAGTAATAGAAGCTTTAGACTTGGATTTGACATTTTCTGCTTTAAGTCTAGCTTCTTTTTCCTTCAGACTTTCAAGGTCCATTCCTGGATTGTCGTTGAGAAATAGTCTTTTTGAAATTTCTTCATCTAGCTCCTGTATCTTGGGGTCTTGATAGTAGACTGTTGTTTCCCTCCCCTTGAGCTTCAGTGTCTTCATAAAATTCTGTGATTCTTGACTTTCACCTTGTATCAGAACATCAGGCTTAGTCAGAACTTGTTTATCAGAACTTATTCTTCTATCAGCATCAGAGCTTGATCTCTATGTAGAAGTTCCTGCTTTCCTAGATGAAGAGCCTTTTCCTTGACCATGACCTCTACCCTTTTCAGAGTTTCCCTTGTCATCATTTCCATCATCCTTTTTCTTCAGTGCTAAATCAGTAGAGCATTTGTACTTAACCACCTTCTCCCCCTTTTTGGCATCATCAGGTAGTAGGAGAGAAAGAAGTAGTTCCACTGAAGATTGGATTTCATTTAGTTGAACTTGTTGAGAAGCTTGATTCTTTAGAACTTCAGCAATCTGAGCTTGTTGTTTCTCCTGAGCCTTCTCAATAGCCTCAACTCTGTTAAAGGTAGGCTTGAAAAATCTGTTCTTATCCAGTTTAAAGTTCACGTCATGGTGAATCAGTGTTTCTTGAATTTTGTCCACCTTGGCTTGAGTTATTGAGTGCTGACTTTCAAGGTTCCTGGTACTCAATGCAGTAACTCTGTGTTATGCTTTGAAATCATCATTCAGCAGCATCTTATCAGCTTTAGCCATGTTCTTAGCAAGAATATTTGCAGTAGGAACAAAATCAACTTTATTCCACTCCTTGATCCATTCTCTTCCTCTGTTGGTTTCACTCCCAGGTACTAGTGCATCCTCTCTCACAAACTTTTTAATCAAATCAGCTTTATTAACTGTGTGTAGAGGTGCATGTCCTGAAGGACCAGCTGCATCAGTATTTTCATTTATAGCAGCTTCACCAATATTGTCAGCATTTACTGTAACAGAACTTGCAGAATCTTCAGTATCAGCATCTTGTGATAGAATAATTTTATGTGAAGCAATAGAAGAGTCATCTGCATGTACATCAGCATCTAGCAGTGGAGTTGTTGGTGGAGTTTGTGGAGGAATGGTTGGAGCTTCCAAGTACAGAACTGCAGGAAAATTCAAGTTGTGAATATCTATTTCAGCACTTGTACCTGGAGTATCAGCATGTGCTTGATCAATGATAGGAGACACATGAGGTGTAGGCATTCTGTCTTGAGCAGTTTCTTCAGCTTGAATTGGTGACAATGGAGGTGTAGATTCAGTGGCTTCAGCAAATTCTGGTTGTATAGATGGAAGGGATTCAATCACAATTGGCTCATTTGGGATCAGAGATTCCTGATCCCCTTCCTTAGCTGCTGCTTCCACATCCTCTGAATCTGACTCAGCTATGTCCCTGTTAGCTCTTTGTTTCTTCAATCTCTTCAACGGTGGAGAGACTTTGGGAGCTATATCATCAGAATTTATCTTTCTAAGCCTTTTGAGGGGCCTAGAACTCCCAGTTTCCTTTGTTTTCTGAGGAGACACTTCCTCAGCTGCTTTAGCAACAGGTTCTGATGGTTGAACCTGTTATTGTAGGTGCCCTAGAGGCAATACATTATTCTTTTAAATCTTTATGTCAGGTTATCATTCAATAAATGTATTTATTATGACCTTAATTACTGCGATATTTTGTTAGCATAATAAATGTCCTTAGAATCATGATACACATTGTATAGTTTAAGTACATGACTTGAACTTGAGATTATATAATATATCATATTCTTAAAGGTCCCTAGTCGAGTATTATTATATAGGATAATAATAATACATAGATAGATTAGTATGTCGTTTGACAAGATAACCACATCTCATTGGTTATAAGTATGGAGATACTAAAGTCAATACATAGGTACATGTGAGAGTACATGGTACTGGACATACCCACAGTGAGATTCTTCATGTTTAATAAAGTCATAAGAAAGACTCACAGTGATAATGGTGTAATGATCCTTTGACTTGAAATCATTATATTTCTATACAAGGATTAATATACTTTGACTACATTAAAAATTACTTTTGATCGGGTGATGATAAAAGTGGACATCGTGTATATCATGAGTCGTATGAGAAATATGAATGATAGATAAAGGATTTAACCCTCCTATAATTAGGAGAGATATTACTGGCCTCTTGATTGAGTGAGATTATAAAAGCATGGCCATGCTCAACTAATGATTTGTCTTGATAATCTACTCATGGATCAAGTAAACCCGGATTAAATGTTGAAGAGGATGACTAAATACATGCCTCGAGTTTAATCTATAATATGTATGGTTAAAGGGATTATATTACACGAAAAACATTAATCATGAAAGGTTTTATCTAATCATGATTTAATTATTGTTTAATTGGGTAACAATGATGTATTACTAGATACCGCTCATTGTTTATAATTTTATTAGAGAATAAAATTATTGCCAATTAAATAATAGACTATAGGGTCGCACAAATCGAGCACTTAATGGAATAGTTAATTTAAATTATGGATTTAAATTAATTGATGATTTTTCGAATTAAAAAGAATGTTTTTTACTCATAATAATTAAGTATGACTTAGTTATTAATTAAATAATAGAAATTCGTTTTTATTATTTAATCCAATACCTACTAGGGTTGGGCTTTGCTGTTATGGGCCTTTTTAATCAGCCATTATAAATAGATAATGATAGGTTAAAGAGGCTTGTACGTTTTTGGAGAAAACCCTAGCAGCAAAGAGAGGCAGAGGCAATTTGGATCGTCAAGAAGGAGGCTAGTACATCCATTCCGTAGTCAAGTTCGTGAGACGTTCTTGGAAGTGCTCGTATGGATACCATATAGGTGTTTCTCCGAGAGGTAGACACAAAGCGTGATAGCTACGATCTCCATTGAGTTCGTGAAAGTCAGGCTCTTGAAAGGTATGATTCGTTATCTCCATAATCCTGTTTTTGGGTTTCGAATTTTTTTTCGTTTTATTACGTTTATCCACTGCATTTTATGCCTTCGGAACCCATCAGAACCTGTACCTCATCATCAGACTCATCTCTCAGAATCATTTTCCTTCTCTTTTGTTGTTTCTGAGGTACAGTCTTTGTCCTCTTTGCTCTAGAAGAAGAAGGCTTCACCTGATTATGTGCTGATGGTTGGTTGACATGTTCTGATGTGAGTGTTTGTTGAGTGACAGTAGTAGGTGCTGATTGTTGTTGTGTGTTGGTGGGTTGGACATCAGGATATAGCAATGAATAGGTAGCAGCATCAGCATTTACAAGGGCTTGCTTTATTGATAAAGGAATTCTAAGGGGTCTCAAAACTCCCTTCTTGTTGTCAGCAGTTAAAAGATCAATAAAAGACCTCTTAGCCAATCTAAAAGGTTCTATCTATTACCTAGGTAATTGTGGTTCGTCTGAAGTACAGTGACTGTAGATTAACTGACAGAACATAGCAAAGTAAACTACATTCCTGTCCTCTTTCATTCAATCTCCTATAAAGCATAACACAGTCTTTGCATAATCAAAATGAGACTGGTTTAAGAGTGCATACCCAATTTGTTGTGTCAGAATAGGAATGGCATCAAAATTTGAGCACTTGTTGGCAAACGTCTTCGTGATGCAATCGAAGAAGAAGCTCCATTCCTTTCGAATATATGGGCGTTTGAGTTGACCCAACTTAGCCAAAGTCTGTTCATACCCAAGATTACCCATCATTTGCTGTAGCAATGGCTCCTCCACAGCAGAACTGAATTTACAGTTTTCAGGTAGGTGTAGAGCTTTTCGAACTGTTGCCGGAGTAACAACATACTCAACCTCCTTTGCTGTAAACACGATGCTTGGAGTCCCATTCTTACCACCATCATCATAAAGTCCCGTACGCCAAAATGTCAGAATTTGAGTTCCAGATAAATAGGATGGTTGCGTCAAAGCGAACCCAATTTCACTATGAGATAAGAAATCCTGAATAAAATGAAGTTCCGCAGGAGCTTCACTCTTAGTGAGAATGGCAGCATAGTTGTTGGGGATGAACTTTGCTCCATTAAAGATTATATCCTTGGCTGCCATTCAAAAAAGAATTGAGAAATAAGAGTGCCTGAAAGGTGTTTGATAAAATGTCTGTATAGAAAACCATCAGAGAGAGATTAAGAGAAAAGAGAGAGAAGATAGCAAGATATGTAAATAAAAGATTTTAAAATCTTTTATCCCTTTTACTTATACACTCCACTTGATAGCAGTTATTGAGAAGTGGAACAGACGTTATACCTGTCAGCCATGAAGTAGTTAAGACAAAAGTTAATGGGCACGGGAAATAAGTAATGATTACTATGCACATGCAGTTTTAAAAAAAAATTGTTCCCACTAAACAAATGATTATTATTGTCTTTATCTCACTTAAACCAATATTTTGATAAAATATAACCGTTCAAGTATTGACCGAAAATAAATCAAGTAAATAAATACTGCCACGTAAGCATCAGAACTTGATTATTATCAAAATTTAAAGGTCATCAGAATATGGCTCCTTCACTCAAAAAGTGAATGTTTATTTTTGTAATGCTTCACACAAATACTGACATGGGTTCAACAAAACTTAATCATCAGAACTTGTTCCTCATAATTTATGCAACTGATACTTAAACTGTTCATCAAAAACAACATGTATCACCATAGTAATTTTCATCATTTATATGGAGTGTAAGTGTGTGCTATAAGCTAAATATCAGACAAAGAGTAAAGTTTGATTCACTTCAGTACATCTTAGAAATAAGTCAGAACTAAGAACTTTGCTCAAAATCTATCATTAGTCTAAAGTCTACTATAGAATGAGTTCATGCATGAGTCCACCTCAACTGTTTTGTGCTCATTTTATGCATCTTTTAACATTCTTTTTCACAGTGGCTTCTCAGTGTAAGTGAGTCACAGCTGCTATCAGAATTTATGCTATTATCCGAGTATTTCTCCAGTAATCAGAGAATGTGAAACGTCACCAAGAAAAATTTATTTTGCTTTTCTAATGCATATTACTTAATACCAGCAATGCACTTGGGCTTCCCTTCCACATATATTTTTCTCTAGATCTCAAAGGAGTACCTGATATTTATTTCTTTTCTTTACATTTTCTTTTGATATGTGAGGCTTATCAGCACTTAGTACATCCATCAGATTTACCACATCAGAACTTAACAGATAAGAAGCACTATTCTAGTTTGTGACTTAGAAATAAGATACACAAAGTAAACCTACCCAAGCTCAATATCAGAATTTGCTTGTGTTAAAAGATTTCCACATAAACAATTACTTCAAACATGGGATCTCTAGTATATTAGAGACTACTAGGTCAGCATCTAGCACAGTTATCCTTATTGGATTGAATAGTCAGAAAAACATTCATATCACTATTAGAGTTTAGACGAACACATCAGACAACAATCAGCACTTAAGTAAATTTCAATATAAGCACAGATTACATAAAGATAGTAATATCTGTAAATACTGATCATAAAGTCTGATGTATCAGAACATAAACTAAGCAGATTTAGAGAAAGAACCTGAAACCATTCCAAGTTCATTTACCAATCTTGTAAAAGTAGCTTCACACAGTGGTTTTGTGAAGATATCTGCTAGTTGTTGATCTGTTGGAACAAAATGCAATTCCACTGTACCTTCCATCACATGTTCCCTTATGAAGTGGTACCTAATGCTGATGTGCTTTGTCATTAAGTGCTGCACCGGATTACTTGTCATAGCAATAGCACTTTGATTATCACAGTAAATAGGGATTTTAGAAAATTCTAACCCATAATCCAGTAATTGATTCTTCATCCAAAGAATCTATGCACAACAGCTTCCTGCAGCAATGTACTCTGCTTCTGTAGTTGATGTGGAAATTGACTTCTGTTTCTTGCTAAACCAAGAAACTAATCTGCCTCCAAGTAATCGGCAGCTTCTACTTGTGCTTTTCCTATCAATTTTGCACCCTGCAAAATCTGCATCTGAGTAACCTATTAGCTTAAAGTCTGATTCCCTAGGATACCACAATCCTAGATCAGCTGTACCTTAAGGTACTTGAAAATTCTTTTCACAGCTGTTAAGTGAGGTTCTCTTGGATCTTCTTGAAATCTTGCACAAAGACAGGTAGCATACATGATATCAGGTCTACTTGCAGTTAGATATAATAGTGAGCTAATTATACCTCTGTAATCAGTAATATCTACTGATGTTCCAGTATCCTTATCCAATTTTGTTGCAGTGGCCATATGAGTGGATGCACTTGAACAATCTTGCATTCCAAATTTCTTCAACAAATTTCTGGTGTACTTAGATTGACAAATAAAAGTTCCTTCTTCATTCCACTTGACTTGAAGACCCGGAAAATATCTAAGTTCTCCTATCATACTCATTTGATATTTTGATTGCATTAGCTTGGCAAACCTTTTACAAAGTCTGTCATTTGTAGAGCCAAAAATGATATCATCAACATATATCTGCACCAAAAGTAAGTCCTTTCCATGGTTGAGATAGAATAAAGTTTTGTAAATAGTCCCTTTCGGTTAAATCCACTTTCAAGAAGAAACTGAGCTAATGTCTCATACCATGCTCTTGGAGCTTGCTTAAGGACATAAAGTGCTTTATCAAGTCTGTAGACATGATGAGGAAATTTTGAATCTACAAAACCTGGAGGTTGTTCAACATATACTTCTTCTTCCAATTCTCCATTAAGAAAAGCACTTTTTACATCCATTTGAAAGATTTTAAACTTTTTGTGAGCAGCATAAGCCAAAAATATCCTTATGGCTTCCAATCTAGCAACTGGTGAAAATTTTTCATCATAATCAATTCCCTTCTGTTGAGAATATCCTTTTACAACCAGTCTTGCTTTATTTCTTGTAATTATGCCATTACTATCAGTTTCGTTTCTGAATACCTGTTTTGTACCAACAACTGATCTGTTATTTGGTC
This sequence comes from Apium graveolens, assembly GCF_009905375.1. Classification (NCBI taxonomy): domain Eukaryota; kingdom Viridiplantae; phylum Streptophyta; class Magnoliopsida; order Apiales; family Apiaceae; genus Apium; species Apium graveolens. Next base: position 192,589,573 of record NC_133655.1, on the reverse strand, counting down.
TTGGCACTAGGGTCCAGACTTTATTTCTTTCAAATTCATTCAACTCTTCCTGCATTGCTTGCACTCAATCAGCATCTTGAAGAGCTTCTTCCACTTTCTTTGGTTCAGCCTGAGAAAGAAAGGAATGATAAAGACATTCATTTGATGTTGTTCTAGTTCTAATACCTGCTTCAGGATCTCCAATAATCAAGTCAGGTGTATGTGCTTTAGTCCACTTCCTTGCAGATGGAAGGTTATCTCTAGAACTGGATGCTCCCCCATGATCCATGCTGGCTGTATCAACATTTTCTGATGCTCCCCCTGAAATTATGCTCTCTAAGTTGGATTCTTCAGAATTTGAGTTTCCAGAATTATCAGAACTTGGCCCATCAGAACTTGATGAATCAGAACATGAAGAGCCTGTTCTAGGTTCGGATATTTCTTGAGGTGTGGTTGGATCTTCAATATGCCCCCTGCACAAGTGCATTTTCCTTTGGCGTAGTCACCTCAGTTTCAATAACATCAGAGTTTAACCGATCAGAGTTTGCAGTATCAGGATTTAGACTATCAGAATTTACAGAATCAGAGTTTAAAACTTCATTCTCAAATCTCAGCTGATCATGATCATTGAAATCTTCAAGTCCAGTAATCTTCTTATCATCAAAAGAGACATTGATAGATTCCATGACAACCCTTGTTCTTAAATTGTAGACTCTGAAGGCTTTTGTGGAAAGTGGATATCCTACAAAAATTCCTTCATCAGCTTTTAGATCAAATTTGGATAGCTGTTCAGGATGAGTCTTAAGAATAAAACACTTGCATCCAAATACATGAAAGTACTTCAGATTTGGCTTCTTTTTCTTCACCATTTCATATGGTGTCTTTCCATGCTTGTTGATAAGTGTTGCATTCTGAGTAAAACAAGCAGTCTGCACAGCTTCAGCCCAAACGTAGGTTGGTAAATTTGCTTCATCAAGCATAGTTCGTGCAGCTTCAATAAGAGTTCTTTTCTTTCTTTCAACAACTCTATTTTTCTTTGGAGTTCCATGAGCAGAAAATTCCTGCTTTATTCCATGGTCTTTGCAGAACTCTTCCATGATCAAATTCTTAAACTCAGTGCCATTATCACTTCTTATGATTTTCACAGAGTTTTTGACCAATTTATCCAGTTCTTTGACATGATCAATCAAGATAGATGCAATCTCACTTTTTGTGTGCAAGAAATACACCCATGTGTATCTGGTAAACTCATCTACTATGACCATATCATATTTCTTCTTTGCAATAGACATGACATTCACTGGACCAAATAGATCAACATGTAGTAGGTGATAAGGCTCAAGAATTGAAGATTCAGTCTTGCTCTTGAATGAAGATTTTCTTTGCTTTGCCTTTTGACATGAATCACAGAGGCCATCAGGAGCAAATACTGATTTTGGTAGTCCTCTCACAAGATCTTTCTTGACTAGTTCATTTATATTGTTAAAATTTAAATGAGAGAGTTTCTTGTGTCAATCCCAGCTTTCTTCAATTGATGCTCTGCTTAACAGACAAATTACAGAACCATCAGAACTTGTTGAAAGCTTGGCTTCATAAATGTTACCATGCCTGTATTTTAGAACAACTTTGCCTGTAGATTTGCTTACAACTTCACAGTGTTCTTTAAAGAAATCCATATAATAACCTCAGCAGATTGTGTTTAAGTCCTGAGACTAGAGCTACTTTTTGAATGATGACATTCCCAAGATTGATGTTGCCATATCCCCGAGTTTTTCCCATGTTTCCATCTCCATAAGAAACTCCTGGGCCAGCTTTCTCCACAAAGTCTGATAGCAGGGTTTTATTTCCAGTCATATGTCCTGAACATCCACTTTCCAGAACTATGATGTTTTTCCTATTGCCCTGCAATCACAAAGACCACTAATGATTAGTTTTAAGGACCCAGACTTGCTTGGATCATTTGGCCTTATTAAGTTTGTCAGCATTTGCAGCAGATTTAATTTTAGAGTTTATGCTAACATGCTGTTTATCAGAATTTACAGTATCAGACTTTGCATCAGAACTTATACTAGAAGGAATTATAGCAACTTTCTTCAAAGAAAGTTTTATTTGATAATAATCATAGTACAAACTACGATATTCCTTACAAGTATAAATGGAATGCCATAAAGTACCACAATGAAAACAATGATTCTGTGGCTTAAACCTAATAGACTGACTCTTAACACCTGACTTTAAAGGTAAGGAGTTTATATTCTTATTCTTCCTGCAAAAAGAAGCCAGATGGTTAGAATTTCCACAGTTATAGCATTTCTTTCTAGGAGCATTAGGAACAGGCTTATAATTATTGCTTTTATTCACACCTTCCTTTCCATTCCTATTTTTCCTAGGTGGATTTACCTTGTTTACATTCTTAATCTCTTTCAGCTTATACTTAAGCTGCTTCTTTGTTAACTTCAGTTGGCTTATCCTGTTTTAATTTGTCAGAAGTTGACTCTGGCTTAACTTCTATCTTAGTATCTTTCATCTTTTTAGAATCAGATTTTACAGTTTTAGGTACAAACTTAACAGGATATACCTTTGGCTTAATAGTTTGTTTAACAACAATTGGCTTAATTTGTTTAGTTCCTATTTCACTTTTATCATCTCCATAACTTAAGCACTCTTTCCAGTTTCCACTACTTAGTAAATTTTGAGTTGTTCTGCCAGAGTTAGTCCAAGTCCTGATAATCTCTTTCTTTTTCTAACTCTGTTTTTAGAGATTGATTCAATTTTAACACTTCATCTCTAACATAAAAGCATCATCTCTTTCTTTCTGAGTTTGATGGAACATAACTAACTCCTTTTCTAAATAGTCATTCATTTTCTTAAAAGCCAGATTTTCAGAAGTCAACCTATCACATGTTAAAGTCTGATCTCTATAGCTAATCAACATGGTTTTAAGATAAGATCTCAACTTAGTAATATCATCAGTATGAAAAGCATAACTTGTTTGAGTTACCTTTAACTCAGTAGCATCAGAACTGCTATCAGCATTTGCCATCAAGGCATAGTTCACCTCATCTTCAGAATCTAAAGTGTATGTCCAGCTTTTCTTCTTGGTGACAAGTGCCTTGCCTTTGTCACCTTTTCCTTTCTTGCAATCAGGAGATATGTGGCCTTTATCACCATAATTGTAGCATTTAACATTTGAGTAATCTCCTATGTCATAATTTCCTGCTTTGCCTTCAGATTTTCTGAAACCCTTCTTATCAGAACTTCCACTTTTCCTAGAAAACTTCTTTCCCCTTCTGAATTTCCTGTAGGCTATCTTTGTGATACCCTTCACCATAAAAGCACACAATCTCATCATCTCTTCATCAGCATCCATCTCCGATAGACTTTCAGTTTCTGTATCCTCATCATTATCAGAACTTGATTACACAATATCAGACTTTGTGATGAGAGCCTTTCCTTTGCCTTTCTTGAAGACAGCCACTTTAGGGGATTCCTCCTCAGCCTTAAGAGCAACTGTTCTTGACTTTCTCCCATGTCTCTTGCTTCTTTGATCCATCTCAAGTTCATGAGTTTTGAGCATACCATAAATTTCATCAAGAGTAGTTTCATCAAGAGCATAGTTGTCTCTTATAGTAGTTGGCTTCAAATCCCAACTTTCAGGAAGAGCTAAAAGGAATTTAAGATTAGTATCTTCAAGATCATATTCCTTATCCACCAGTGACAGATCATTCAAGAGTTTGACAAATCTGTCATATAAACCAGTTAATGACTCATCAGGTTTCGAGTAAAAGTGCTCATACTCTTGAGTGAGTATATGCCTCCTGTTCTTCTTAATTGCATCAGTTCCCTGAAATCTTGTCTCCAAGGCATCCCATATCTCCTTTGCAGTCTTGCAGTTGATTACCCTGTTTGACATGACATTATCAATGGCACTATGCAGCAAATGCCTTACCTTTGCATCCTTGGCAATAGATGAGATATCTTCAGCAGTATATTCACTTTTCTTTTGGTAGGATCTTTGCTAGCTGATCTGCAACTACAACAGAGTCTTGTTGTTTGGAGTTGTACTTTTACTAGATTTTTCAAATCCTGAGATGCAAGATGAATTTGAATTTTTTTAATAATTTTTTCATATGACTAAAATTGATATATACTCCCTCTGTTCCACTGGGTTGTTTACGTTACTTTTTGGCATGCTTTTCAATGCTCGTTTAAAGTATACTTCCATAATATTTTTTTTAAAAAAAATTCTGAAAAAAAGTTTCATGGTTAAACTTTTTTTTTAAAAAAAATTAAGAAAAAATATTGTGAAACCATACTTTATTGAAGCCTCGAAATACGTGCAAACAATGTACGTAAACTATCCCGCGGGACGGAGGGAGTATTAACATCCGTACGGTTGGATCGTCAAAAAAATAATTTTAAAAATATATCTAGTAAATCGGGAATGAGTATCGTTGTTTGGATTGTCCTTTTACTAGATTTTTCTAATCCTGACATGCTAGATGTATTTGAAATTTTTTAATTTTTTTTCCTATGTATAAAATTGATATATCTTAATATCCGTACGGTTGGATCGTCGAAGAAATCATTTTAAAAATTTGTCTAGTAAATCGGGAATGAGTCTCGTTGTCTGGAGTAGTACTTTTACAAGATTTTTCTAATCCTCACATGCAAGATGAATTTGAATTTTTTTAATAATTTTTTCATATGACTAAAATTGATATATCTTAACATCCGTATGGTTGGATCATCAAAGAAATCATTTTAAAAATTTATCAAGTAAATCGGGAACGAGTCTCGTTGTTTGTAGTGTCCTTTTACTAGATTTTTCTTATCCTGACATGCAAGATGAATTTGGAATTTTTTAATAATTTTTTAATATGACTAAAAAAATTGATATATCTTAACATCTGTATGGTTGGATCGTCGAAGAAATCATTATAAAAATTTATCTAGTAAATCGGAAACGAGTCTCGTTATATGGACTGTCCTTTTACTAGATTTTTCTAATACTGACATGCTAGATGTATTTGAAATTTTTTAATTTTTTTCCTTTGACTAAAATTGATATATCTTAATATTCATAGGGTTGGATCATCGAAGAAATCATTTTAAAAATTTATCTAGTAAATAGGGAACGAGTCTCGTTGTCTGCAGTTGTACTTTTACTAGATTTTTCTAAACCTGACATGCAAGATGAATTTGAATTTTTTTAATAATTTTTTCAAATGACTAAAATTAATATATCTTAAAATCTGTACGGTTGATTCGTCAAAGAAATCATTTTAAAAATTAATCTAGTTAATCGGGAACGAGTCGTGTTGATTGGAGTGTCCTTTTACTAGATTTTTCTAATGCTGACATGCAAGATAAATTTGAAATTTTTTAATAATTTTTTCCTATGACTAAAATTGATATATCCTAACATCTGTATGTTTGGATCATCTAAGAAATCATTTTAAAAATTTATCTAGTAAATAGGGAACGAGCCTTGTTGTGTGGAGTTGTACTTTTACTAGATTTTTCTAATCCTGACATGCAAGATGAATTTGGAAATTTTTAATAATTTTTTACTATGACTAAAATTGATATATCTTAACATCCGTAATGTTGGATCTTCAAAGAAATTATTTTAAAAAATTATCTAGTAAATCGGGACGAGTCTCGTTGTCTGGATTTGTACTTTACTAGATTTTTCAATCCTCACATGCAAGATAAATTTGAATATTTTTGATAATTTTAAAATATGACTAAAATTAATATATATTAAAATCCGTACGGTTGGATCGTCAAAGAAATCATTTTAAAATTTTATCTAGTAAATCGGGAACGAGTCTCGTTGTTTGGAGTGTCCTTTTACTAGATTTTTTTAATCCTGACATGCTAGATGAATTTGAAATTTTTTAATATTTTTTTACTATGACTAAAATTAATATATCTTCATATCCGTACTGTTGGATCATCGAAGAAATCATTTTTAAAATTTATCTAGTAAATGGGGAACGAGTCTCGTTGTCAGGATTTATACTTTTACTAGATTTTCCAAATCCTGACATGCAAGATGAATTTGAATTTTTTAAATAATTTTTTCATATGACTAAAATGGATATATCTTAACATCCGTACGGTTATATCATTAAAGAAATCATTTTAAAAATTTATCTAGTAAATCGGGAATGAGTCTCGTTGTTTGTAGTGTCCTTTTACCAGATTTTTCTAATCCTGACATGCAAGATGTATTTGAAATTTTTAAATAATTTTTTCCTATGAATAAAATTGATATATCTTCACATCCGTACGGTTGGATCGTCAAAGAAATCATTATAAAAATTTATCTAGTAAATCGGGAACGAGTCTCGTTGTTTGGAGTTGTACTTTCACTAGATTTTTCAAATCCTGACATGCAAGATGAATTTGAATTTTTTTAATAATTTTTTCATATGAATAAAATTGATATATACTCCCTCCATCCCACTGGATTGTTTATGTTACTTTTCGGCACGCTTTTCAATGCTCATTTAAAGTATACTTCCATAATATTTTTTTAAAAAAAATTCTGAAAAAAAGTTTCATGTTTAAACTTTTATTCAAAAAAAAATTTCAGAAAAAACATTATGAAAGCATACTTTAATGAAGCCTTGAAATACGTGCAAATAGTGTACGTAAACTATCCCGCGGGATGGAGGGAGTATTAACATCAGTACGGTTGGATCGTCAAAGAAATTATTTTAAAAATTTATCTAGTAAATCGGGAACGAGTCTCGTTGTTTGGAGTGTCCTTTTAGTAGATTTTTTTAATCCTGACCTGCTAGATGTATTTGAAATTTTTTAATAATTTTTTCCTATGACCAAAATTCATATATCTTAATATCCGTACGGTTGGATCATCGAAGAAATCATTTTATAATTTTATCTAGTAAATCAATAACGAGTCTCGTTGTCTGAAGTTATACTTTTACTAGATTTTCTAATCCTGACACGCAAGATGAAGTTGAATTTTTTTATTAATTTTTACATATGACTAAAACTGATATATCTTAACATCCGTATGGCTGGATCGTCAAAGAAATCATTTTATAAATTTATCTAGTAAATCGGAAACGAGTCTCGTTGTTTGTAGTGTCCTTTTACTAGATTTTTATAATCCTGACTTGCAAGATGAATTTGGAATTTTTTAATAATCTTTCCCTATGACTAAAATTGAAATATCTTAACATCCGTATGGTTGGATCATCGAAGAAATCAATATAAAAATTTATCTAGTAAATCGGGAATGAGTCTCGTTGTTTGGAGTTTCCTTTTACTAGATTTTTTTAATCCTGACCTGCTAGATGTATTTGAAATTTTTTAATAATTTTTTCCTAAGAATAAAATTCATATATCTTAATATCCATACGGTTGGATCATCGAAGAAATCATTTTAAAATTTTATCTAGTAAATCGGGAACGAGTCTCGTTGTCTGAAGTTATACTTTTACTAGATTTTCTAATCCTGACACGCAAGATGAATTTGAATTTTTTTATTAATTTTTTCATATGACTAAAACTTATATATCTTAACATCCGTATGGTTGGATTGTCAAAGAAATCATTTTAAAAAATTTCTAGTAAATCGGGAACGAGTCTCGTTGTTTGTAGTGTCCTTTTACTAGATTTTTATAATCCTGACTTGCAAGATAAATTTGGAATTTTTTAATAATTTTTCCCTATGACTAAAATTGAAATATCTTAACATCCGTATGGTTGGATCGTCGAATAAATCATTATAAAAAATTATCTAGTAAATCGGGAACGAGTCTCGTTCTTTGGAGTGTCCTTTTACTAGATTTTTCTAATCTTGACATGCTAGATGTATTTAAAATTTTTTAATACTTTTTTCCTATGCCTAAAATTGATATATCTTAACATCCATAAGGTTGGATCTTCTAAGAAATCATTTTAAAAATTTATCTAGTAAATCGGGAACGAGTCTCGTTGTCTGGAGTTATACTTTTACTAGATTTTTCTAAACCTAGCATGCAAGATGAATTTGAATTTTTTTAATAATTTTTTCATATGATAAAAATTGATATATCTTAACATCCGTACGGTTGTATCGTCAAAGAAATCATTTTAAAAAGTTATCTAGTCAATCGGGAACAAGTCTCGTTGTTTGGAGTGTCCTTTTACTAGATTTTTCTAATCCTGACATGCAAGATGAATTTGAAATATTTTAATAATTTTTTTCTATGAATAAAATTGATATATCTTAACATCCGTATGGTTGGATCGTCAAAAAAATCATTATAAAAATTTATATAGTAAATCGGGAACGAGTCTCGTTGTTTGGAGTTGTACTTTTACTAGATTTTTCAAATCCTGAGATGCAAGATAAATTTGAATTTTTTTAATAATTTTTTCATAGGACTAAAATTGATATATACTCCCTCCGTCCCACTGGGTTGTTTACGTTACTTTTCGGCATGCTTTTCTATGCTCGTTTAAAGTATACTTCCATAATATTTTTTTTAAAAAAAATTCTGAAAAAAAGTTTCATGTTTAAACCTTTTTTTTTAAAAAAAAATTTAAGAAAAAACACCATTCTTTATTGAAGCCTCGAAATACGTGCAAACAGTGTACGTAAACTATCCCGCGGGACGGAGGGAGTATTAACATCCGTATGGTTGGATGGTCGAAAAAATTATTATAAAAATTTATCTAGTAAATCGGGAACGAGTCTCGTTGTTTGGAGTGTCCTTTTACTAGATTTTTCTAATCCTGACATGCTAGATGTATTTGAAATTTTTTAATAATTTTTTCCTATGCCTAAAATTGATATATCTTAATATCCGTACGGTTGGATCATCGAAGAAATCATTTTAAAAATTTATCTAGTAAATCGGGAACGAGTCTCGTTGTCAGGAGTTACACTTTTACTAGATTTTTCTAAACCTGACATGCAAGATGAATTTGAATTTTTCTAATAATTTTTTCATATGAATAAAATTGATATATCTTAACATCAGTACGGTTGGATCGTCAAAGAAATCATTTTAAAAATTTATCTAGTCAATCGGGAACGAGTCTCGTTATTTGGAGTGTTCTTTTACTAGATTTTTCTAATCCTGACATGCAAGATGAATTTGAAATATTTTAATAATTTTTTTTATGAATAAAATTGATATATCTTAACATCCGTATGGTTGGATTGTCAAAAAAATCATTATAAAAATTTATATAGTAAATCGGGAATGAGTCTCGTTGTTTGGAGTTGTACTTTTACTAGATTTTTCAAATCCTGAGATGCAAGATGAATTTGAATTTTTTTAATAATTTTTTCATATGACTAAAATTGATATATACTCCCTCTGTCCCACTGGGTTGTTTACGTTACTTTTCGGCATACTTTTCAATGCTCGTTTAAAGTATACTTCCATAATATTCTTTTTTTAAAAAATTCTGAAAAAAAGTTTCATGTTAAAACTTTTTTTTTTTTTAAAAAATTAAGAAAAAACATTATGAAACCATACTTTATTGAAGCCTCGAAATACGTGCAAACAATGTACATAAACTATCCCGCGGGACGGAGGGAGTATTAACATCCGTACGGTTGGATCGTCAAAAAAAATCATTTTAAAAATATATCTAGTAAATCGGGAATGAGTATCGTTGTTTGGATTGTCCTTTTACTAGATTTTTCTAATTCTGACATGCTAGATGTATTTGAAATTTTATAATTTTTTTTCCTATGAATAAAATTGATATATATTAATATCCGTACGGTTGGATCATCGAAGAATCATTTTAAAAATTTGTCTAGTAAATCGGGAATGAGTCTCGTTGTCTGGAGTAGTACTTTTACTAGATTTTTCTAATCCTCACATGCAAGATGAATTTGAATTTTTTTAATAATTTTTTCATATGAATAAAATTGATATATCTTAACATTCGTACGGTTGGATCGTCAAAGAAATCATTTTAAAAATTTATCTAGTAAATCGTGAACGAGTCTCGTTGTTTGTAGTGTCCTTTTACTAGATTTTTCTTATCCTGACATGCAAGATGAATTTGAAATTTTTTAATAATTTTTTAATATGACTAAAAAAATTGATATATCTTAACATCTGTATGGTTGGATCGTCTAAGAAATCATTATACAAATTTATCTAGTAAATCGGAAACGAGTCTCGTTATATGGACTGTCCTTTTACTAGATTTTTCTAATACTGACATGCTAGATGTATTTGAAATTTTTTAATTTTTTTCCTATGACTAAAATTGATATATCTTAATATCCGTAGGGTTGGATCGTCGAAAAAATCATTTTAAAATTTATCTATTAAACAGGGAACGAGTCTCGTTGTCTGGAGTTGTACTTTTACTTGATTTTTCTAAACCTGACATGCAAGATGAATTTGAATTTTTTTAATAATTTTTTCAAATGACTAAAATTAATATATCTTAACATCCGTACGGCTGGATCGTCAAAAAAATCATTTTAAAAATTAATCTAGTAAATCGGGAATGAGTCTTGTTGATTGGAGTGTCCTTTTACTAGATTTTTCTAATCCTGACATGCAAGATGAATTTTAAATTTTTTAATAATTTTTTCCTATGACAAAAATTGACATATCTTAACATCTGTACGATTGGATCGTCTAAGAAATCATTTTAAAAATTTATCTAGTAAATAGGGAACGAGTCTCGTTGTGTGGAGTTGTACTTTTACTAGATTTTTCTAATCCTGACATGCAAGATGAATTTGAAAATTTTTAAGAATTTTTTACTATGACTAAAATTGATATATCTTAACATCCGTAATGTTGGATCGTCAAAGAAATTATTTTAAAAATTTATCTAGTAAATCGGGAAGAGCCTCGTTGTCTGGATTTGTACTTTACTAGATTTTTCAATCCTCACGTGCAAGATAAATTTGAATATTTCTAATGATTTTTTAATATGACTAAAATTAATATATATTAACATCCGTACGGTTGGATCATCAAAAAAATCATTTTAAAATTTTATCTAGTAGATCGGGAATGAGTTGCGTTTTTTGTAGTGTCCTTTTACTAGATTTTTCTAATCCTGACATGCAAGATGAATTTGAAATTTTTAAATAATTTTTCCTATGAATAAAATTGATATATCTTAACATGCATACGGTTGGATCGTCAAAGAAATCCTTATAAAAATTTATCTAGTAATTCGGGAACGAGTCTCATTGTTTGGAGTAGTACTTTTACTAGATTTTTCAAATCCTGATATGCAAGATGAATTTGAATTTTTTTAATATTTTTTTTATATGAATAAAATTGATATATACTCCCTCCGTCCCACTGGATTGTTTACGTTACTTTTCGGCACGCTTGTCAATACTCATTTAAAGTATACTTCCATAATATTTTTTTAAAAAAAATTCTGAAAAAAAGTTTCATGTTTAAACTTTTATTCAAATATTTTTTTAAGAAAAAACATTATGAAAGCATACTTTAATGAAGCCTTCAAATACGTGCAAACAGTGTATGTAAACTATCCCGCGGGATGGAGGGAGTATTAACATCCGTACGGTTCGATCGTCAAAGAAATCATTTTAAAAATTTATCTAGTAAATCAGGAACGAGTCTCGTTGTTTGGAGTGTCCTTTTACTAGATTTTTTTAATCCTGACCTGCTAGATGTGTTTGAAATTTTTTAATTTTTTTTCCTATGATTAAAATTGATATATCTTAATATCTGTATGGTTGGATCGTCGAAGAAATCATTTTAAAAATTTATCTAGTAAATCGGGAACGAGTCTCGTTGTCTGGAGTTGTACTTTTACTAGATTTTTCTAATCGTGACATGTAAGATGAATTTGAAATTTTTTAATAATTTTTTCAAATGATTAAAATTGATATATCTTAACATCCGTACGGTTGGATCGTCAAAATATCATTTTAAAATTTATCTAGTAAATCGGGAACGAATCTCGTTGTTTGGAGTGTCCTTTTACTAGATTATTCTAATCTCGACATGCAAGATGAATTTTAATTTTTTTAATAATTTCTTCCTATGACTAAAATTGATACATCTTAACATCCGTACAGTTGGATCGTCTAATAAATAATTTTAAAATTTTTTCTAGTAAATCGGGAACGAGTCTTGTTGTGTGGAGTTGTACTTTTACTAAATTTTTCTAATCCTGACATGCAAGATGAATTTGAAATTTTTTAATAATTTTTTCCTATGACTAAAATTGATATATCTTAAAATCCATTCAGTTGGATTGTCGAAGAAATTATTTTAAAAATTTATCTAGTAAATCGGGAACGAGTCTCGTTGTTTGGAGTTGTACTTTTACTATATTTTTCAAATCCTCACATGCTAGATGAATTTGAAATTTTTTAATATTTTTTTCCTATGACTAAAATTAATATATCTTAATATCAGTACGGTTGGATCGTCGAAGAAATCATTTTAAAAATTTATCTAGTAAATCGGGAAAGAGTCTCGTTGTTTGGAGTTGTACTTTTACTAGATTTTTCTAATCGTGGCATGCAAGATATATGGGTGATTGGATCTAGTGCAAGTGGGAGATTGTTAGTGTAGGTGCCCTAGAGGCAATACATTATTCTTTTAAATCTTTATGTCAATTGATCATTCAATAAATGTATTTATTATGACCTTAATTACTGCGATATTTTGTTAGCATAATAAATGACCTTAGAATCATGATACACATTGTATAGTTTTAGTACATGACTTGAACTTGAGATTATATAATATATCATATTCTTAAAGGTCCCTAGTCGAGTATTATTATATAGGACAATAATAATACATAGATAGACTACTGTGTTGTTTAACAAGATAACCACATCTCATTGGTTATAAGTATGGAGATACTAAAGTCAATACATAGGTACATGTGAGAGTACATGGTACTGGACAGACCCACAGTGGGATTCTTCATGTTTAATAAAGTCATAAGAAAGACTCACAGTGATAATGGTGTAATGATCCTTTGACTTGAAGTCATTATATTTCTATACGAGGATTAATATACTTTGACTACATTAAAAGTTACTTTTGATCGGGTGATGATAAAAGTGGACATCGGGTATATCATGAGTCGTATGAGAAATATGAATGATAGATAAATGATTTAACCCTCCTATAATTAGGAGAGATATTATTGGCCTCTTGATTGAGTGAGATTATAAAAGCATGGCCATGCTCAAATAATGATTTGTCTTGATAATGTACTCATGGATCAAGTAAACCCGGATTAAATGTTGAAGAGGATGATTAAATACATGCCTCGAGTTTAATCTATAATATGTATGGTTAAAGGGATTATATTACACGAAAAACATTAATCACGAAAGGTTTTATCTAATCATGATTTAATTATTGTTTAATTGGGTAATAATGATGTATTACTAATACCGCTCATTGTTTATAATTTTATTAGAGAATAAAATTATTGCCAATTAAATAATAGTCTATAGGGTCGCACAAATAGAGCACTTAATAGAATAGTTAATTTAAATTATGGATTTAAATTAATTGATAATTATTCGAATTTTATTATAATTAAGTAAGGCTTAATTGAGATAATATAAATTCTAATTAAAAGGAATGTTTTTTTGCCCATAATATTTAAGTATGACTTAGTTATTAATTAAATAATAAAAATTTGTTTTTATTATTTAATCCAATAACTACTAGGGTTGGGCTTTGCTGTTATGGGCCTTTTTAATCAGCCATTATAAATACATAATGATAGGTTAAAGAGGCTTGTACGTTTTTGGAGAAAACCCTAGCAGCAAAGAGAGGCAGAGGCAATTCGGATCGTCAAGAAGGAGGCTAGTACATCCATTCCGTAGCCAAGTTCGTGAGACGTTCTTGGAGGTGCTCGTGTGGATACCATAGATGTGTTTCTCCGAGAGGTAGACACAAAGTGTGATAGCTAGGATCTCCGTTGAGTTCGTGAAAGTTAAGCTCTTGAAAGGTAAGATTCGTTATCTACATAATCTGCCATAATTATACATGGATCCTGTTTTTGGGTTTCGAAATTTTTTGTTTTATTTACGTTTATCCGCTGCGTTTTATGCCTCGGAACCCAACACAAAATACGTGCGAACAGTGTACCTAAACTATCCCGCGGGACAGAGGGAGTATTAACATCCGTACGGTTGGATCGTCAAAGAAATCAATTTAAAAATTTATCTAGTAAATCGGGAACGAATCTAGTTGTTTGGAGTGTCCTTTTACTAGAATTTTCTAATCCTGACATGCTAGATGTATTTGAAATTTTTTAATTTTTTTCCTATGACTAAAATTGATATATCTTAATATCCGTATGGTTGGATCGTCGAAGAAATAATTTTAAAAATTATCTAGTAAATCGGGAATGAGTCTCGTTGTCTGGAGTTGTACTTTTACAAGATTTTTCTAATCCTGACATGCAAGATGAATTTGAATTTTTTTATTAATTTTTTTAAATGATTAAAATTGATATATCTTAACATCCGTACGGTTGGATCGTCAAAGATATCATTTTAAAATTTATCTAGTAAATCGGGAACGAGTCTCGTTGTTTGGAGTTGTACTTTTACTAGATTTTTCTAATCGTGGCATGCAAGATATATGGGTGATTGGCTCTAGTGCAAGTGGGAGATTGTTAGTGTAGGTGCCCTAGAGGCAATACATTATTCTTTTAAATCTTTATGTCAATTGATCATTCAATAAATGTATTTATTATGACCTTAATTACTGCGATATTTTGTTAGCATAATAAATGACCTTAGAATCATGATACACATTGTATAGTTTTAGTACATGACTTGAACTTGAGATTATATAATATATCATATTCTTAAAGGTCCCTAGTCGAGTATTATTATATAGGACAATAATAATACATAGATAGACTACTGTGTTGTTTGACAAGATAACCACATCTCATTGGTTATAAGTATGGAGATACTAAAGTCAATACATAGGTACATGTGAGAGTACATGGTACTGGACAGACCCACAGTGGGATTCTTCATGTTTAATAAAGTCATAAGAAAGACTCACAGTGATAATGGTGTAACGATCCTTTGACTTGAAGTCATTATATTTCTATACGAGGATTAATATACTTTGACTACATTAAAAGTTACTTTTGATCGGGTGATGATAAAAGTGGACATCGGGTATATCATGAGTCGTATGAGAAATATGAATGATAGATAAATGATTTAACCCTCCTATAATTAGGAGAGATATTATTGGCCTCTTGATTGAGTGAGATTATAAAAGCATGGCCATGCTCAAATAATGATTTGTCTTGATAATGTACTCATGGATCAAGTAAACCCGGATTAAATGTTGAAGAGGATGATTAAATACATGCCTCGAGTTTAATCTATAATATGTATGGTTAAAGGGATTATATTACACGAAAAACATTAATCACGAAAGGTTTTATCTAATCACGATTTAATTATTGTTTAATTGGGTAATAATGATGTATTACTAATACCGCTCATTGTTTATAATTTTATTAGAGAATAAAATTATTGCCAATTAAATAATAGCCTATAGGGTCGCACAAATAGAGCACTTAATAGAATAGTTAATTTAAATTATGGATTTAAATTAATTGATAATTATTCGAATTTTATTATAATTAAGTAAGGCTTAATTGAGATAATATAAATTCTAATTAAAAGGAATGTTTTTTTGCCCATAATATTTAAGTATGACTTATTTATTAATTAAATAATAAAAATTTGTTTTTATTATTTAATCCAATAACTACTAGGGTTGGGCTTTGCTGTTATGGGCCTTTTTAATCAGCCATTATAAATACATAATGATAGGTTAAAGAGGCTTGTACGTTTTTTGAGAAAACCCTAGCAGCAAAGAGAGGCAGAGGCAATTCGGATCGTCAAGAAGGAGGCTAGTACATCCATTCCGTAGCCAAGTTCGTGAGACGTTCTTGGAGGTGCTCGTGTGGATACCATAGATGTGTTTCTCCGAGAGGTAGACACAAAGCGTGATAGCTAGGATCTCCGTTGAGTTCGTGAAAGTTAAGCTCTTGAAAGGTAAGATTCGTTATCTACATAATCTGCCATAATTATACATGGATCCTGTTTTTGGGTTTCGAAATTTTTTGTTTTATTTACGTTTATCCGCTGCGTTTTATGCCTCGGAACCCAACACGAAATACGTGCAAACAGTGTACCTAAACTATCCCGCGGGACGGAGGGAGTATTAACATCCGTACGGTTGGATCGTCAAAGAAATCATTTTAAAAATTTATCTAGTAAATCGGGAACGAATCTCGTTGTTTGGAGTGTCCTTTTACTAGAATTTTCTAATCCTGACATGCTAGATGTATTTGAAATTTTTTAATTTTTTTCCTTATGGTTGGATCGTCGAAGAAATAATTTTAAAAATTATCTAGTAAATCGGGAATGAGTCTCGTTGTCTCGAGTTGTACTTTTACAAGATTTTTCTAATCCTGACATGCAAGATGAATTTGAATTTTTTTATTAATTTTTTTAAATGATTAAAATTGATATATCTTAACATCTGTACGGTTGGATCGTCAAATATATCATTTTAAAATTTATCTAGTAAATCGGGAATGAGTCTCGTTGTTTGTAGTGTCCTTTTACTAGATTTTTCTAATCTTGACATGTAAGATGAATTTGAAATTTTTTAATAATTTTTTCTGTTAGGTCACACACACTATAGAAGGGGGTTGAATACTGTGTATAATATAATCAAATCGAATTAAGAACACAAGTATGTAACAAAGAATAATCTTATTAATAAAACAGTGTTGCAATGGAACTGTTTTCTCTCAGTGATGAACAATATCACTAAGAGCTGCTAGGGTTACAATGAATAACATTCTCGATAATGATAACACTTATAGTGTAAACCCTATGTCTATTTTTTTA
This sequence comes from Apium graveolens, assembly GCF_009905375.1. Lineage (NCBI taxonomy): Eukaryota > Viridiplantae > Streptophyta > Magnoliopsida > Apiales > Apiaceae > Apium > Apium graveolens. The sequence continues at coordinate 192,572,670 of NC_133655.1, read as the reverse complement.
TACCACACAGTTACAAGATAATCTCTAATTGATATCGAATATGATTCTGTATCCTAAAATATATCAATTAGTTATCTTTTCCTCCAAGTCTTCTATTCTTCATAGAATTCTTCTCCATACATATCTCTTCTTGTTTTAGTCTTGATCTTCTTTCCTTTCAATCAGCCGACTTCCTTATCTGAAAGTCTTCTTAAGTCCTGATATTATCTTTTGATGAATATCTTCTGATATCTTAAGTTCTAATAACTTAAGTTCTGATATCTTAAGTTCTGACTTCTGTATAAGTACTGATTTCCAGTTAAGTCCTGATTTGTCCTGTTAGTCAAGATCTAAAAACTAAACACAAATCATTATTAGACATGACATCACAAATATATCTAACAATCTCCCCCAACTTGTAAATTAGCATAATATACAAGTTCAATAGATATTTGATGATGTCAAAAACATTAAGTACAAATGCATATGAGAATTTGACTAGATAACTACAACTCACAGTCCTTGTAGCTTTTACCATCCTTAAAGTCTGATATCAGCTTTAGCCTGTATATCTTTCAAAATTTAACAGTTGTAGTCCTTGACTTGACTTCAGTGTATGATCTCTTGAATATCAGGAGTTGTTCTGAGATAGTTCTTTAGAAGAGTTCTCTCAGCATATTCAAGTTCATTTATCATCCTACTTTTAGCATCTTTAATTTCAGCTGTATCTTCTCTTGTCTGAAAGATAGCAGCCCTGAGATCATTAATCTTTGCTTTCCTTATCTGCTGATCCAATCTGATCAGATAAGCTTTGTCAGACTCCATATTGAATTCAAAACCCTTAATACCCAAAAATTTAGTGATTTTGGCAGTATTAGGCTTCATTTCAACTAGTTCTCCATTGTGAGCTCTGTACTTAGGATAGTATGGCCTGTCAAACTTTACAGAGTATAATTTCTTCTGTCTTTCAATATCAGACCTTATGTATCTGGCAACACCATCTGTTGATCTGTTCTTCACTTGAAGTAGAAATAGCACATGTTGCAATTCTTCAAAGTACTTCAAATGAATAGCATCCTTTCTTATCTGAAATACCCTCCCATCTGTCATGAAGTATAGCATGATATCTTCTTTTAGCACAGAATGGTAGACCATTTGTACAGACTCCAATTGATTCAATCTTTCAAGAGTTGTTCCTACTCCTGGTGCACTTAAGAAAGTTGGATCATTAGTAGTGTTGTGTATTCTTCTTTCATCAGAACTACCAAATCCTAATTTGTCTTTAGCTTCCTTTCCTAGAAAAACTCTTGCTTCAAAACCACTTGATGTAGTCTTTAAAGGTTGAGTAGATTATTGAGCTTTAGTTAACCCAAGTAGCAGAACTGTTGATGGTTTAACATGAGCAATGTCAGAGGTTAATTCTTCTTTATCTTCTGATATCAAGACAACTTGAGCTATGTCAGAGGTTGCTTGCTTCATTGTAATATCAGAATTTACTAAGTCCTGATCTTGAACAACATGAGCTCTGTCAGAGGTTGTTTGAGTATTCTTCTTCTTCTTCTTCTTCTTCTTCTTCAAAATCAGACTAGTATCTTCATCAGCATTTACTTATTCATCCATGATTGGCAGATAGATTTTTACGGAATCATCAACTTTAGCTTTGCCCTTGAACCTTGGATCTACCTCCACTTGTGATTTGGCTTCGGACGTGGATTTGGTTGCCTCAGAGTTTGTCTTCTCTTTAATCACAATGCACTTAGGCTTTAGAGGTTTCTTTGCAGTATTATAAGCTTTATACTTGGATTTGACATTTTCTGCTTTAAGTCTGGCTTCTTCTTCCTTCAGACTTTCAAAGTCCATTCCTGGATTGTCTTTAAGAAATAGTCTTTTTGAAATTTCTTCATCCAGCTTCTGTATCTTGGGGTCTTAATAATCGACTGTTGTTTCCTTCCCCTTGAGCTTCAGTGTCTGCATAAACTTTTGTGATTCTTGACTTTCACCTTGTATCAGAACATCAGGCTTAGCCAGAACTTGTTTATCAGAACTTATTCTTTTATCAGCATCAGAAGTTGATCTCTATGTAGAAGTTCTTGCTTTCCTAGATGAAGAGTCTTTGCCTTGACCATAACCTTTACCGTTTTCAGAGTTTCCCTGGTCATCATTTCCATCATCGTTTTTCTTCAGTGCTAAATCAGTAGATCATTTGGACTTAACCACCTTTTCCCCCTTTTTGGCATCATCAGATAGAAGGAGAGAGAGAAGTAGTTCCACTGAAGATTGGATTTCATTTAGTTGAACTTGTTGAGAAGCTTGATTCTTTAGTACTTCAGCAATCTGAGCTTGCTATTTCTCCTGAGCTTTCTCAATAGCCTCAACTCTGTTAAAGGCAGGCTTGAAAAATCTTTTCTTATCCAGTGAAAAGTTCATAGCCTGTTGAGTAATTGAGTCTTGAAGCTTGTCAACTTTGGCTTGAGTATGTGAATGGTGACCTTGAAGGTTTCTTGTACTGAGTGCTGTAACTCGGAGTTGAGTTTTGAAATCAGCACTTGTTAGTAACTCATTAGCCTTTGAAATGTGCTCAGAAAGAATGTAGGAATTTGGTGTGAATTCTGAGTCATTCCACTTCTTGGTCCACTCCTCTCCTCTTGGAGTTTCCTCCCAAGGTACTGGTTCTTTTCTAATCAATTTTTTGATTAATTCAGATTTACCAACTGGTTGTGGAGGTGCATGTCCTGAAGGACCAGCTGCATCAGCATTTATATTTGTAGCAGCTTCACCAGTATTTTCAGCATTTGCTTCAACAGAACTTGCAGAGTCTTTAGCATCAGCATCTTCGGATAGAATGATTGTATGTGAAGCAATAGAAGATTCATCTGCATGGTCATCAGCATCAAGAAGTGGAGTTGTTGGTGGTGTTTGGTGAGGAACTTGTGGAGTAGGTGGAGCTTCCAGATACAAGACCATAGGCCCAACCAAGTTGTTGATATCAATTCCAGCACTTATGCCTGGGTTGTCAGCATGTACTGGAGAGTGAATAGGAGACACATGAGGTGTAGGCATTGGTGATGTAGCAGTCTCTGGCTCTTGAATTGGAGATTATGGAGCTTCAATAAGTTCTGGTTCAGTAGTGGGAAAAGATTCAATCACAACTGGTTCTTTTGGGATCAGAGATTCCTGACCCCCTTCCTCAGCTTCTGCTTCTACTCCTTCAGAGATAGACTCTTCTATAGCCCTCCTTGCTCTTTGCTTCTTTAGTCTCTTTGCTGGTGCAGAGACTTTGGTAGCTTTGTCATCAGAATTTATCTTTCTAAGCCTTTTGAGGTGCCTAGAACTCCCAGTTTCTTTTGTTTCCGAAGGAGAGACTTCCTCAGCTCCTTCAGCAACAGGTTCTGATGGTTGAAGCTGTGCCTCATCATCAGATTCATCTCTCAGAATCATCTTCCTTCTCTTTTGTTATGTCTAAGGTACAGTCTTTGTCCTCTTTGCTCTAGAAGAAGAAGGCTCCACTGTAGGTGATGATGGCTGATTGATATGTGCTGATGGCTGTGGTTGCTGTCTTTGAGTAGTGGTAGGTTCTGATGGCTGTTGTGTGTTGGTGGGATGGACATCTGGATATAACAATGAATAGGTATCATAATCAGCATTTACCAGAGCTTGCTTTACTGATAAAGGAATTCTAAGGGGTCTCAAAACTTTATTCTTACTGTCAGTAGTTAAGAGATCAGTAAAACCACTCTTAGCTAATCTAAACGGTTCTATGTGTTCACTTCCTAGTTGTGGTTCATCTGATATACAGTAACTGTAAATTAACTGACAGAACCTAGCAAAGTAAATTACATTCCCGTCCTCTTTCATCCTATCTCCTATAAAACATAACACAGTCTTTGCATAATCAAAATGAGACTGGTTTAGGAGTGCATACCCAATTTGTTGTGTCAGAATAGGAATGGCATCAAAATTTGAGCACTTGTTGGCAAACATCTTCGTGATGCAATCGAAGAAGCTCCATTCCCTTCGAATATGTGGGCGTTTGAGTTGACCCATCTTAGCCAAACTCTTTTCAGACCCGAGATTAGCCATCATTTGCTGTAGCAGGGGCTCTTCAACAGCAAAACTAAACTTGCAGTTTTCAGGTAGATGTAACGCTTTTCGAACTATCGATAGAGTAACACCGTACTCAACCTCCCCTGCTGTAAACACAATGCTTGGTGACCCAGCTTTACAACCATTATCATACAAACCAGTTTGCCAGAACGTCAGAACCTGAGTTCCAGAAAAAGTTGCTGGCTGCATCATAGGGAACCCAATTTCATTATGAGATAAGAAATCCTGAATAAAATGATGTTCCGAAGGAGCTTCACTCTTAGTGAGAATGGCATTGTAGTTGTTTGGTACAAACTTAGCTCCATTGACGATTAAATCCTTAGGTGCAATTGAAAAAAAAGTGAGAAATAAAAATGCCTGAAAGGTGTTTGATAAAATGTCTATATAGAAAATCATCAAAAAATATGGAGAGAATAAGAGAAAAGAGAGAGAGGATAAAAAGAAATGTAAGTAAAAGATTTTAAAATATTTTATCTCTTTTACTTATACACTCCCCTTGACAGCAGATATTACGAAGTTGAACAGTTTTTACACCTGTCAGCCATGCAGTGATTAAGACAATAGTTAATGGGCACAGGAAATAAGTAATGATTACTATGCACATGCAGTTTTTCAAAAAAAATTGTTCCCACTAAACAAGTAATTATGACTGTCTTTATCTAACTTAAACCAATATTCTGATAAAATAGAACTGTTCAAGTATTGACAAAAAATAACTCAAGTAAATAAATATTGCCAGGTAAGCATCAGAATTTCATTATTATCAGAATTTAAAGGTCATCAGAATATGGCTTCTAACCTCAAAAAGTGAATGTTTATTTCTGTAATGCTTCACATAAATACTAATATGGTTTCCTCAGAACTTAATCATCAGAACTTCCATCAGAACTTGTCCTCAGAATTTATGCAACTAACACTTAAACTGTTCATCTAAAACAACATTGATCACCACAGTAATTTTCATCATTCATATGGAGAGTAAGTGTGTGCTTTAAGCTAAATATAAGACAAAGAGTAAAGTCTGACATTTCAGTACATCTTAGAAATAAGGTATAACTAATAACATTGCTCAAAATCTGTCATTTGTCTGAAGTCTACTATAGAATGAGGTCATGCATGAGTCCACCTCAACTGTTTTGTGCTCATTTTATGCATCTTTTGATATACTTTTTCACAGGAGCTCCTTAGTGTAAGTGAGTCACAACTGCTTATTAGAATTTATGCTATTATTAGAGTATTTCTCCATTAATCAGAGAATGTGAAAATTCACCAAGAAAATTTTATTTTGCTTTTCTAATGCATATTACTTAATACCAGCAATGCACTTGGGTCTTCCCTTCCACATATATTTTTCTATAGATCTCAAAGGAGTACCTGATATTTATTTCTTTTCTTTACTTTTTCTTTTGATAGGTGAGGCTTATCAGCACTTAGTACATCCATAAGATTTACCTAAATCAGAATTTAACAGATAAGAAGCACTATTCTAGTTTTTGACTTAGTAATAAGATACACAAATTAAACCTAACCAAGCTCAATATCAGAATGTGCTTGTGTTAAAAGATTTCCACATAAACAATTACTTCAAACATGGGATCTCTAGTATATTAGAGACTACTAGGTCAGTATCTAGCACAGTTATCCTCATTGGATTGAATAGTCATAGAAACATCATATCACTATCAGAGTATAGAAATTCACATCAGACAACAATCAACACTTAGGAAAATTTCAATTTAAGCACAGATTACATAAAGATAGTAATATCTGTAAATATTGATCATAAAGTCTGATGTATCAGAACATAAACTAAACAGATTTAGAGAAAGAACCTGAAACCATTCCAAGTTCATTTACCAATCTTGTAAAAGTAGCTTAACATATTGGTTTTATGAAGATATCTACTAGTTGTTGATCTGTTGGAACAAAATGCAATTCCACTGTACCTTCCATCACATGTTCCCTTATGAAGTGGTACCTAATGCTGATGTGCTTTGTCATTGAGTGCTGCACTGGATTACCTTTCATAGCAATAGCACTTTGATTATCACAATAAATGGGCATTTTAGAAAATTCTAACCCATAATCCAGTAACTGATTCTTCAACCAAAGAATCTGTGCATAACAGCTTCCTGCAGCAATGTACTCTGCCTCTGCAGTTGATGTGGAAATTGACTTTTATTTCTTGCTAAACCAAGAAACCAATTTGCCTCCAAGAAATTGGCAGCTTCCACTTGTGCTTTCCATGTCAATTTTGCACCCTACAAAATCTGCATCTGAGTAACCTATTAGCTTAAAGTCTGATTCCCTAGGATACCATAATCCTAGATCAGTTGTACCTTTAAGATACTTGAAAATTCTTTTCACAACTGTTAAGTGAGGTTCTCTTGGATCTTCTTGAAATCTTGCACAAAGACAGGTAACATACATGATATCAGGTCTACTTGCAGTTAGATAGAGTAGTGAGCCAATCATACCTCTGTAATCAGTAATATCTACCGATGTAGCAGTATCCTTATCCAATTTTGTTGCAGTGGCCATAAGAGTGGATGCACTTGAACAGTCTTGCATTCCAAATTTCTTCACAAATTTCTGGTGTACTTAGATTGACAAATAAAAGTTCCTTCTTCATTCTTCTTGACTTGAAGGCCCAGAAATTAGCTAAGTTCTCCCATCATACTCATTTGATATCTTGACTGCATTAGCTTGGCAAACCTTTTACAAAGTCTGTCATTTGTAGAACCAAAAATGATATCATCAACATATATCTGTACCAAAAGTAAGTCATTTCTATGGTTGAGATAGAATAAAGTTTTATTAATAGTCCCTCTGTTAAATCCACTTTCTAGAAGAAACTGAGCTAATGTCTCATACCATGCTCTTGGAGCTTGCTTAAGGCCATAAAGTGCTTTATCAAGTCTGTAGACATGATTAGGAAATTTTGAATCTACAAAACCTGGAGGTTGTTCAACATATACTTCTTCTTCCAATTCTCCATTAAGAAAAGCACTTTTTACATCCATTTGAAAGACTTTAAACTTTTTGTGAGCAGCATAAGCCAAAAATATCCTTATGGCTTCCAATCTAGCAACTGGTGCAAATGTTTAATCATAATCAATTCCCTCTTGTTGAGAATATTCTTTTGCAACCAGCCTTGCTTTATTTCTTATAATTATGCCATCACTATCAGTTTTATTTCTGAACACCCACTTTGTACCAACAACAGATCTATTCTTTGGTCTTGGCACTAGGGTCCAGACTTTATTTCTTTCAAATTCATTCAACTCTTCATGCATTGCTTACACCCAATCAACATCTTGAAGAGCTTCTTCCACTTTCTTTGGTTTAGTCTGAGAAAGAAAAGAATGATAGAGGCATTCATTTGATGTTGCTGTTCTAGTTCTAACACCTGCTATAGGATCTCCAATGATCAAGTCAGGTATATGTGCTTTAGTCCACTTCTTTGCAGATGGAAGGTGATCTATAGAACTGGATGCTCCCCCATGATCCATGCTGTCTCCATCAACATTTTATGATGCTCCCCCTGAAATTATGCTCTCTGAGTTGGATCCTTCAGAATTTGACTTTCCAGAATTATCAGAACTTAGCCCATCAGAACTTGATGAATCAGAACTTGAAGAGCCTGTTATAGGTTCTAATGCTTCTTGAGATGTGGTTGGATCTTCAATATGCTCCCCTTGCACAGGTGCATTTTCCTTTGGCGTAGTCACCACAGTTTCAATAACATCAGAGTTTAACCCATCAGGGTTTGCAGTATCAGGATTTAGACTATCAGAATTTACAGAATCAGAATTTAAAACTTCATTCTCAAATCTCAGCTGATCATGATCATTGAAATCTTCAAGTCCAGTAATCTTCTTATCATCAAAGACACATTGATAGATTCCATGACAACCCTTGTTCTTAAATTGTAGACTCTGAAGGCTTTTGTGGAAAGTGGATATCCAACAAAAATTCCTTCATCAGCTTTTAAATGAAATTTGGATAGCTGTTCAGGATGAGTCTTAAAAACAAAACACTTACATCCAAATACATGAAAATACATCAGATTTGGCTACTTTTTCTTCACCATCTCATATGGTGTCTTTCCATGCTTGTTGATAAGTGTTGCATTCTGAGGAAAACAAGCAGTCTGCACAGCTTCAGCCCAAAAGTAGGTTGGTAACTTTACTTCATCAAACATAGTTCGTGCAGCTTCAATAAGAGTTCTATTCTTTCTTTTAACAACTCCATTTTGCTGTGGAGTTCCAGGAGCATAGAATTCCTGCTTTATTCCATGGTCTTTGCAGAACTCTTCTACGATCAAATTCTTGAACTCAGTGCCATTATCACTTCTTATGATTTTCACAAAGTCTTTGACCAATTTATCCAGTTGTTTGACATGATCAATCAAGATAGATGCAGTTTCACTTTTTATGTGCAAGAAATACACCCATGTGTATCTGGTAAACTCATCTACTATGACCATAACATATTTCTTCTTTGCAATAGACATAACATTCACCGGACCAAATAGATCAACATGTAGTAGGTGATAAGGCTCAAGAATTGAAGATTCAGTCTTGCTCTTGAATGAAAATTTTCTTTATTTTGCCTTTTGACATGAATCACAGAGGCCATCGGGAGCAAATATTGATTTTGGCAGTCCTCTCACAAGATCTTTCTTGACTAGTTCATTTATATTGTTAAAATTTAAATGAGAGAGTTTCTTATGCCAATCCCAGCTTTCTTCCATTGATGCTCTGTTTAACAGACAGATTGCAGAACCATCAGAACTTGTTGAAAGCTTGGCTTCATAAATATTACCATGCCTGTATCCCTTCAGAACAACTTTGCCTGTAGATTTGCTTACAACTTCACAGTGTTCTTCAAAGAAATATACATGATAATCTTTGTCACAGATTTGACTAACACTCAGCAAATTGTGTTTAAGTCCTGAGACTAGAGCTACTTTTTTAATGATGACATTCCCAAGATTGATATTGCCATATCACAGAGTTTTTCCCATGTTGCCATCTCCATAAGAAACTCCTGGACCACCTTTCTCCACAAAGTCTGATAGCAGGGCTTTATTTCCAGTCATATATCCTGAACATCCACTATCAAGAACTAGGATGTTTTTGCTGTTGCCCTGCAATCACAAAAACCACTAATGATTAGTTTTAAGGACCCAGACTTGCTTGGATCCTTTGGCCTTATTAAGTTTGTTAGCATTTGCAGCGGATTTAATTTCAGAGTCTGTGCTAACATGCTGTTTATCAGAATTTATAGTATCAGACTTTGCATCAGAACTTACACTAGAAGAAATTATGCTAACTTTCTTTAAAGAAGGTTTTATTTTATAATAATCATAGTACAAACTATGATATTGCTTACAAGTATAAATGGAAAGCCATAAACTACCACAATGAAAACAAGGATTTTGTGGTTTAAACCTAGCAGACTGACTCTTAACTCCTGATCTCGAAGGTAAAGAGTTTATATCCTTATTCTTTCTGCAAAAAGAAGCAAGATGGTTAGAGTTTCCACAGTTACAACATTTCTTTCTAGGACCATTAGGAACAAGTATATAATTATTGCTTTTATTCATACCTTCGTTTCTATTCCTATTTTTCCTAGGTTGCTTTACCTTGTTTACATTCTTAATCTCTTTCAGCTTATACTTAAGCTGCTTCTTGGTCATTAAGCCTATGTTGACTTCAGTTGACTTATCATGTTTTGATTTGTTAGAAGTTGACTCTGCCTTCACTTCTGTCTCAGTATCTTTCATCTTTTCAGAATCAGACTTTACAGTTTTAGCTACAAACTTAACAGGATTTACCTTTGGCTTAACAGTTTGTTTAACAACAATTGGCTTAATTTGTTCAGTTCCTATTTCACTTTTATCATCTCCATAACCTAAGCCCTCTTTCCAGTTTCCACTACTTAGCAAATTCTGAGTTGTTCTGCCAGAGTTAGTCTAAGTCCTGATAATCTCTCTTTCCTTTTCTAACTCAGTTTTTAGAGATTGATTCAATTTTAACACTTCATCTCTAACATAAAAAGCATCATCTCTTTCTTTCTGAGTTTGATGGAACATAACTAACTCCTTTTCTAAATAGTCATTCCTTTTCTTAAAAGCCAGATTTTCAAAAGTTAACCTATCACATGTTAAAGTCTGATCTCTATAGCTAATGAATATGGTTTTAAGATAAGATCTCAACTCAGTAATATCATCAGTATGAAAAGCATAAGTTGTTTGAGGTACCTTTAACTCAGCAGCATTAGAACTGCTATCAGCATTTGCCATCAAAGCATATTTCACCTCATCTTCGGAATCTGAAGTGTTTGTCCAGCTTTTCTTCTTTGTGACAAGTGCCTTGCCTTTGTCACCTTTTCCTTTCTTGAAATCAGGAGATATGTGGCCTTTCTCACCACAATTGTAAAATTTAACATTTGAGTTATCTCCTCTGTCAGACTTTCATACGTTGCCTTCAGATTTTCTGAATCCCTTCTTATCAGAACTTCCACTTTTCCTGGAAAACTTCTTTTCCCTTCTGAATTTCCTGTAGGCTATCTTTGTGATACCCTTCACCATAAGAGCACACAATCTCATCATCTCTTCATCAACATCCATCTCAGATAGACTTTCAGTTTCTGAATGCTCATCATTATCAGAACTTCATGACTCCGTATCAGACTTTATGATGAGATCCTTTCCTTTGCCTTTCTTGGAGACAGCCACTTTAGGGGATTCCTCCTCAGCATTAAGAGCAACTGTTCTTGACTTTCTCCCATTTCTCTTGCTTCTTTGATCCATCTCAAGTTCATGAGTTTTGAGCATACCATAAATTTCATCAAGAGTAGTTTCATCAAGAGCATAGTTGTCCCTTATAGTAGTTGCCTTCAAATCCCAACTTTCAGGAAGAGCTAAAAGGAATTTAAGATTAGAGTCTTCAAGATCATATTCCTTATCCACCAGTGACAGATCATTCAAGAGTTTGAAAAATCTGTAATATAAACCAGTTAATGACTCATCAGGTTTTGAGTCAAAGTGCTCATACTCTTGAGTGAGTATAGTCCTCATGTTCTTCTTAATTGCATCAGTTCCCTGGCACCTTGTCACCAAGGCATCCCGTATCTCCTTTGCAGTCTTGCAGTTGATTACCCTGTTTGACATGACATTATCAATGGCACTATGTAGCAAATGCCTTACCTTTGCATCCTTGGAAATAGATGAGTTATCTTCAGCTGTATATTCAATTTTCTCCTTTGGTACGATCTTTGCTGGCTGATCTGCAACTACAACAGAAAGCTTGGTTGGCGTATGTGGTCCTTCTTTAATTCTGTCAAGGTATTCTGGATCTGTAGCTTCCAGAAACATAGTCATCCTCACTTTCCATATGGGATACTCATAGGGTCTAAGCATGGGAACCCTAATAGTCTCATATCGATTGTGGATTTGGGTCTTTGGAGTTTCTTCAGTTTTGGTGGGCTTGGTTGGAGTTTGTTCTTCTTCAGACATGATTGTTTTGGATCTTTACTGTATATGTGCTAACAGATAGGCTCTGATACCACTTGTTAGGTCACACACACTGTAGAAGGGGGTTGAATATAGTGTATAATACAATCAAATCGAATTAAGAACACAAGTATGTAACAAAGAATAATCTTATTAATAAAATAGTGTTGCAATGGAACTGTTCTCTCTCAGTGATGAACAATATCACTAAGAGCTGCTAGGGTTATAATGAAAAATATTCTCGATAATGATAACACTTATAGTGTAAACCCTATATCTGTGTTTTTATACCACACAGTTACAAGATAATCTCTAATTGATATCGAATATGATTCTGTATCCTAAAATATATCAATTACATATCTTTTCCTCCAAGACTTCTATTCTTCATAGAATTCTTCTTCATGCATATCTCTTCTTGTTTTAGTCTTGAACTTCTTTCCTTTCAATCAGCCGCCTTCCTTATCTGAAAGTCTTCTTAAGTCCTGATATTATCTACTGATGAATATCTTCTGATATCTTAAGTTCTGATAACTTAAGTTCTGATATTTTAAGTTCTGACTTCACTATAAGTACTGTTTTCCAGCTAGTCCTGATTATTAGACATGACATCACAAATATATCTAACATTTTCCTATGACTAAAATTGATACATCTTAACATCCATACGGTTGGATCGTCTAAGAAATCATTTTAAAAATTTATCTAGTAAATAGGGAACGAGTCTCGTTGTGTGGAGTTGTACATTTACTAGATTTTTTTAATCCCGACATGCAAGATGAATTTGAATTTTTTTAATAATTTTTTCCTATGTCTAAAATTGATATATCTTAACATCCGTACAGTTGGATTGTCGAAGAAATTATTTTAAAAATTTATCTAGTAAATTGGGAACGAATCTCATTGTCTGGAGTTGTACTTTTACTAGATTTTTCAAATCCTCACATGCATGATAAATTTGATTTTTTTTAATAATTTTTTCATATGACTAAAATTAATATTTATTAACATCCGTATGGTTAGATCATCAAAGAAATCATTTTAAAATTATATTTAGTAAATTAGGAACGAGTCTCATTGTTTGGAGTATCCTTTTACTAGATTTTTCTAATCCAAACATGCTAGATGAATTTGAAATTTTTTAATATTTTTTTCCTATGACTAAAATTGATATATCTTAATATACGTACGGTTAGATCGTCGAAGAAATAATTTTAAAAATTTATCTAGTAAATCGGGAACGAGTCTCTTTGTCTGGAGTTGTACTTTTACTAGATTTTTATAATCCTGACATGCAAGATGAATTTGAATTTTTTTAATAATTTATTCATATGACTAAAATTGATATATCTTAACTTCCGTATGGTTGGATCATCAAAGAAATCATTTTAAAAATTTATCTAGTAAATCGGGAACGAGTCTCGTTGTTTGTATTGTCCTTTTACTAGATTTTTCTAATCCTGACATGCAAGATGAATTTGAAATTTTTTAATAATTTTTTCCTATTACTAAAATTGATATATCTTAACATCCATATGGTTGGATCGTCGAAGAAATCATTATAAAAATTTATCTAGTAAATTGGGAACGAGTCTCGTTGTTTGTAGTTGTACTTTTACTAGATTTTTTCTAATCCTAACATGCAAGATGAATTTGAATTTTTTTAATTTTTTTTCATATAACTAAAATTGATATATCTTAATATCCGTACGGTTGGACCATCAAAGAAATTATTTTAAAAATTTATCTAGTAAATCGGGAACGAGTCTCGTTGTTTGGAGTGTCCTTTTACTAGATTTTTCTAATCCTGACATGCAAGATGAATATGAATTTTTTTAATTATGTTTTCCTATGACTAAAATTGATATATCTTAACATCCGTATTGTTGGATCAACGAAGAAATCAATTTCAAAATTTATCTAGTAAATCAGGAATGAGTCTCGTTGTGGGGAGTTGTACTTTTACTAGATTTTTCAAATCGTGACATGCAAGATAAATTTGAATTTTTTTAAAAAAAAATCGTATGATTAAAATTGATATACTTTAACATCCGTATGGTTGGATTGTTGAAAAAATAGTTTAAAAAAATTATCCAATTAAACAGGAACGAATCTCTTGTTTTATGTAGTAGTACTGTTAGTCCCTTAACAATATAGCAAGAATTACAGAAGGGGGGTTGAATTTAATTCTTGAACCTTTTTCTCGAAATAAAAATGTTCAACTCGAATATAGATATAAGTGTTTTGATTAGCACAATACGGAATAGAAACTTAATTGAATCAAAACATAAGTAATTAAAAACAAGAGTCTTTAAAAACTTTCTGGTGGATTTAAACAATTCCACCAGAGATATATATTATATATTGAGAGGACTCTGTGTACAGGAATGCTCACACCTGCTTATAAATTGAATTGCTGAGAATACAAGAAATGCTAATAATTCTGCTTACAAATATTTCTCTGTTTTTGTGTTTCTCAGCTCTCTCTTTCTATTTGCTACATTCTTGGTTTATATATCACCAAAATTACAAAGTTAAAAAGACTGAACAAATATAAAAACTATCAGTCTTAAGCTTTGCTGCTTTTCGTCCTCTATTACCCGGTTAATGGGCTTCCACAGTAGATTTGTATACATCTCGATGGCTGTGCTCAGCTTTCACTGTTCAACAGCTGTTTGAAGTCTTTATTAGTTGAGTACATGATCATCTGTCGGGTTGTTGATCATCCGTCGGGTTGTTGATCATCCGTCGGTTGCTTTGTAGGTTATCCGTCGGGTAGCAATCAAGCATATGACTTCACTTCACTTATACAGAATTATAAGACATCATTTATGTACAATTAATCAACCTATTCTGCATATCTAGTTAAAGTCAACATGACTTATATGCAACTACAGATTCTATACAAAGGTGCATACATAACTGTGCTACAGACTTATTATTACATAAGCTACTCACTCGATGGATAATAACTTAACATCCGTCGGGGCTATAATGAGTTATCCGTCGGGACTATAATTCTTATCTGTCGAGTGCTACATTATTTCACTAAGTAAAATCCACTTAGATGTTTTGTTTATGAAATCATCAAGTACACAACATATGCACAACAATCTCCCCCAATTTATGTCTACTGGAATTGTAGCCATAAATTAAGAGGTATTTGATGATAACAAAACATCCTAAACATACAACTTTAATTATAAGTAGATAATACTGAATGTGCTTCAAATAATCAAAGTGTACAAGGTTTGGCTCACAGTCATTTCAAGATGCTCCTCTAGCCTGAGCAGATTTTTCTAGTTCCTTGAAGGTCTGGATCTTCTTCCAAGCTTTCTGTAATTTTCCTCAATCTGATTTTGGAGCTGCTTGTGGAATTCTAGTTCATCAGATTCTGAGAGATCTAGCTTTTCTTGCATTTCCAAGAGAGTCTCATTGCTAGAGAAACTCAATTGGTCTTTTAATCTGAAGAATCTTCTCACACCCTTGTCATCCATGAACTCCATCAGCCAGTAAGGCCTTAGATGCACTCTTCTCCCTGTGTATGGGATGATTAGAGTCTTTGGGAGTGCATCTTTAGCTCTAACACTCCTTAGTTCTTCAATCTTCTTCAATACTAGTCTTCTTGCAGTGACATTGAATCCAAAGTTTTTTTTGAAGGATGAATAAACTTTAATCAGTACAGCTTGGCTTTCTTGAAGAATCCTGTGAAGTGGCCACTGAATCTCCCTTCCTCCTTTGTACTTGAACACTAACCTTTCAAGTAGGTTCCTGTATGCATCAATTCCCCTCACTTCATCCAGCTCATCCAGATAAAGATTTAGATCTAAAAATTCTTTGATGTCACACAAGTACAAGTAGTCTCCCCTGTTGATTTTGGGTTGAGCTTTAACTACTGATTTGGATTTGAGAGGTGACAACTTCACTTTCTTGACCGCCCTTGACTTTGTCCTTTTTGGCTTGTTCAGGATTGGCAAGCTGAAGTCAGGAATTGGTATGTTATCCCATTCTATTGGCTCATCCTTTGGCACAATAGGTTCACCATGAATATTCCTGTAGGGATCCACCACCCTTATGTCTTCAAATACCACAGAGGGCTTTGATGCTTGATTTGTAGCTGGTGTGGATTCCTTAGGAAATTGATCTTCTAATTCCTTGTCAACAATATCCAGTTTCCTCTTTGTTCTTCTAGCCAATTCTTTCTTTCTTGGGGATTTCTTCTGATCTTCAATTTTCTTCTTTGATTCAGCAGTTTCAGATGGTTGAGAGGGAATTTGTTGAGATGAATTCACAACCTGTAGCTTGGCCAAGATAGCAATCTGCTCTTTCTTTTATTTAGTCTTCTTTGCATCTAGAGCAGCTTGCTTCTTTTCCTGCTTCAATCTGGCTTTTTCTTCTCTTTTTGCTGGAGCAAATTGTGGATGTCCAGCTACCACACAAATTTCCTTTCCATTTCTGAATATCTTAGCAATTCTCCTTTTTAAAGCTGAATCAACTGGATCTTTATAGAAGACAATTGACCTTGACAAAAGCTTCTTCTCATCAGGCTTGGGTGTCTCATAAACAATGTCCAAGGGGTTCTTCAAAGATGATTTTGGATAAGTTACCCTTGGTTTTAGAATTGTTTCAGCCTTTGGAGACTTGATGCAGGAAGATTGTCCTCTTTCCAAATAATTTATGCTCATCTCATTTACACTGATTGGCTTGACTTGAGAGTGATGGATGGCTGACTTAACTGGCTCCTTGACAAGTTCAAACTTTTTCTGTATCTCCTCATCAATCTTATTCCAGTTTATCAAACTCCACTTTCCTTTCTCAGCAACTTCCAAATTTGCTGATGCTGCTTTAATCAAATCTATACCATCTGCAACTGTTGGCTTGGAGACAGTAATTGAAGGTACAATTATTGTTGGCTTGGAGACAGTAATTGAAGGTACAATTACTTTGCTGATTTGTACTTGAAGTTTCTCCCCCTCACTTGGTCCTTTCTCCCCCTTACTTGATTCTCTCTCCCCCTTTTTGTTATCATCAAGTTGAGGAGTTAGGCCTTGTGCTTTAGCCAGTTGCATGAGAAGATTTGTCTGAGTTTGTTGATTTTGTAGAAGGATAGCCACTGAATTCTCAATAACTTGAATTCTGTCTTCCAGCTTGGCCAGCTTCTTTTCAGAATCTGATTCTCTCCTCAATCTTAGTAATAGATCTTGCATGGTACCATATGGCATGACTGAATCCAGCTTCTCAGAATTGCAGGTCTTCAAGTCAGCTATATCCCTTTTTAGTTCATCCACACATAGATTCTGTCTTAATTGCTGGATCTTCATGAGATGTAGAGAGTCTAAGTGAGCTTGAAGAATAACCTTGGTACCAGCATCTAAAGTTTCCTGAAGGGCCTTTTGAATAACCATCACTTGCTTAACCAAAGATACACCAAATTGTCCTAGTGTAGATTTTTTTGTTCATGCCCATTCAGGTAAACTTGAAACAGAACTTGGGCCTTCAGCTCCCCCTAAGTTCATGCTTCCATCCAAAGAAACAGAGTCATCATCATTAAAATTTACTTTAAATTCTTCAGATGGCTCACCAGCTTGAGAAGGCATCCTATTGACAGCAGCTTTATCTCTTTGAAGAGATTCTGAGGTGTGTACTAAGTTCAAGGTCTGTTCTGCCTCCACATTGCCCTGAGCAGCCAACAATTGATAGGCTGACACATGATGAGTAAAAGTGTTAGCATTCAAGGAAATGTTATCAATTACAGCTTTGTAATGTTGTAAAAATTGTCTTTTCTTTTCAGCATCATCCACAATCATTGACTCACTAGCAATGGCTGGATCCACCCTTATTTCTCATGTACCTGCTTTTCTCTCAAAATATCTCTTTTGTTGCATCAGGGTCTCACCCTGGCTCCCCACCCTCACACCCTCACCTTCATCTACTAAGGTGGGACTCCTCTCACTCACTTTTGCCAATCCTGAATAAATGGATTGTTGAGTTTCACTCTTTTCCTCTCCTTTTTCCTGGGAGCAACCCAACCTCTAACTCAATACACTCTCCTCTCTCAGTCCTAAGAGTAACTGTACAACCACTAAATCTTCTGCACTTGAAATAATTGAAGTTTGAAGTTGTGCAGAGGTACTCGACGGATAAGTGATATCCATCGAGTAAGTGGTAATGCTATCCGACGGATAACTGCTGTTAAGCTTATCCGTCGGGATACAATCACTACTCGATGGATAAGCAATATCCATCGAGAGGGTAGAAATGAATGAGGTGGGAAGAGAAACTATTGTTGACTCTATGTTGATTGAAGATATTTGAGGCACAGATGTCACAATAGAATCTGAAAGAATTGGCAAGTGAGCCAACAAATCATCTAAAAGATGATGCTCACTTGCACTAGATTTTGGCTTCCCCAACAGAGTTAAAGAAGGGGAATCAGGAATTGAAGTGTTTATCATATCCACTTTCAGAGAGTTTGTTCATGAGTATGGTGTTTCAGATGCTTCTATTATTAGAGATTTTGGCTGTGACTCCACATTTATTGGAGCCACATCAAACTGAATTTGAGAAAATGCAGGGACTGTGTCATTAGCACCAGTTTGCACTGTGTGTATGCCCCGTGCATCCCCAGTGGTTTTGGATTTCTTCTTTCTTGTGTAAGTTTGGGGTGAGCTTGTGTCCCTAACCCTTTTGGCCTGTGCTCTTGGATGAGAGCTTTGTTCAATAACTATATCCTTTTGGGAGGATGCAGCTAGAAGTGAGCTTATGTCCTTTTTAAGCACTGCAATTTGTTGGGAAACTGCAGTGTGGCTAGGCTGGGATTCACTCAACTCTCCAACCTTATTTTTGGGGTTTCTTTGATGTTCACCCCTTCCCTCACCCAACTTACCCTCCTTCACACTCCCCTCTTTGGCTTTGGTGGATTTTTCAACTGGTACCTTTTGAGGGATACCAGAGGGGGTTTTCTTTGATTTGGATTTAGAAATAACAGTAGTTTTGGCAGCTTTGGTAGGCAACTATTTGGTCATTGTCACAATTGCCATAACTACTCCTGAACTTAAAGAAAATGAGGAGGTTGGAATAGTTGAAGGGATGGATGAACTTACCTCACTTACCTGAGGTGTCTGCATTACAGGAAAATAGAACAGTGGCACATCCCTGTGATGGTTGGCTCTGTTCAAATCTGTAATGAGTCTTCTCTCTTGAACCCAACAAGTCAGTTTGTTGTTTGGGTTCTCAAGCACAATTTCTTGACATAGATGGTTAGCTAATAACATGAAAAATCTAGCATAATACACATTCTTTCCTCTTTTAGCTAACTCACCTAGTTTAAAACCTAACTCAATGAAGACAAGGTCACTGAAATTGTAAAATTTATCTGTGACTAGCATGTATAGCATGTTAAGCATGGAAATGTTTACAGAATCAAAATTACTGATTTTTCCAGAGAAAACCTTAGTAACTACATCACACATGAAACTCCACTCCTTCCTAAGACCCATTCTTCTAATATCACTTAGTTTAGAAGTAGGAAGTGCATAATGCATGGAATTAAGCATATTAATAAGATCAGTGTCAGTGTGTGGTGAAGTCACATTATTATCAGGAATTCTGAAACATGCTTTTATCATATCACTATTGATACAGAATTCGTTACCTTTGATGGTTAGAGTGATGGTCTTGTCAGTAGAGTTGTAGATTGCAGTGGTCCACATCTCTTCAACAACTTCACAGAAAATTGTGGGTGATTCCAGCATGGCGTAGTTTAACTTGCAGTTCTTCACAAAGTCCAT
The DNA here is from genome assembly GCF_009905375.1 of Apium graveolens. Taxonomy (NCBI): domain Eukaryota; kingdom Viridiplantae; phylum Streptophyta; class Magnoliopsida; order Apiales; family Apiaceae; genus Apium; species Apium graveolens. The sequence continues at coordinate 192,553,275 of NC_133655.1, read as the reverse complement.
CATCTTGTAATAGTCTTCTGATTGCTGAATACCCTTATTGACCAAAGGAGTATAGTTGTTCTTCTCATAAATGAATCCAGTTTGAGACATAATCTTTACTACAGGTGCCATTATTAGAGAATGAAAGCTTGAAGAGAAAGAGAATATTTGCTTGAGAGAGAATGAAATTAAAAGCAGTTGAATTTGAGAATGATAAAAGAAAATAATTGGAAGGAAATAAGCTTTTATACTATCTCAAAAACAACGGATAAAAATAATAAAGAAGAGTAAATTAACCAATAGAAATTGCCTAAAATAGCCGTTTAAAAATAAACTGTAAAAATTCCACCCATTATCCGTCGTGTAATGCTTACAAACTGTAAGTATACTCGATGAATAATGTTCAGGGAATTAACGACTGAGATTTAGACAATTCGACGGATGAGGATAAATTATTATCCGTCGAATTTTAAAAGATTCCAGAAAGGTAATTGATTTTTATTGGCAAATAGTATATCGACGGATGACTAAACTCGATGGATAAGGGTCATCCGTCGAGATGCAAATTTTGACTTAGCCAAAATTTCATCCAAGACTTAAAAATTAGCTAAATTTCTGGTTACTTTTCAACTTGCAAAATAACTCAGATAAATTAAGAGTAATTAAGCATACCTGACTCACTTACCAACCTTGAAAAGGTGGATTCATCCAATGGCTTGGTAAAGATATCTGCAAGTTGCTTCTCACTTGGAACAAAATGTAACTCCACAGTACCATTCATCACTTGTTCCCTTATGAAATGGTACTTGATGTCTATGTGCTTTGTCCTTGAATGTTGCACTGGATTTTCAAGGATGGCAATTACACTTGTGTTATCACAGAAAATAGGAATCCTCTCAACTTGTAAACCATAGTCTAGCAGTTGATTTTTCATCCATAAAATCTGTGCACAGCAACTGCCAGCAGCAATATATTCAGCTTCAGCTGTAGAAGTAGAAACTAAATTTTGCTTTTTACTGAACCAGGACACAAGCATGTTTCCTAGAAATTGACAGGTTCCTGTTGTGCTCTTTCTGTCAATTCTACAACCTGCATAATCTGCATCTGAATAACCAGTTAGATCAAAACCAGAATCTCTAGGGTACCAAATGCCAAGTTTTGGTGTTCCCTTGAGATATCTAAAAATTCTCTTAATAGCTATCAAGTGAGATTCTCTAGGATCATCCTGAAATCTAGCACACAAACATGTAGCAAACATTATATCTGGCCTACTAGCTGTTAAGTACAGAAGTGAGCCAACTATGCCTCTATAACTTGAAATATCCACAGACTTTTCAGTAGCGTTTAATTCAAGCTTAGTTGCAGTGGCCATGGGAGTTTTTGCAGATGTGCAATCCATTAGATCAAACTTCTTTAAAAGATCAAAAATATATTTAGTTTGACTAATGAATATTCCATCCCTAACTTGCTTAACTTGTAAACTAAGAAAGTAAGTCAGTTCTCCCATCATACTCATTTCATACTTACTTTGCATCAATTTAGCAAACTTCTTACAAAGTTTCTCATCTGTAGAGCCAAAAATAATATCATCTACATAAATTTGAACAAGTATGCTAGAGCCATTAACATTTCTGAAAAATAAAGTTTTATCTACAGTACCTCTTGTGAAGTGATTTTCCAAAAGGAACTTTGATAAAGTGTCATACCAGGCTCTAGGTGCTTGCTTCAGTCCATAAAGTGCTTTCAGAAGATAATAGACATATTCTGGAAAATTTGGATCTTCAAAGCCAGGAGGTTGACTGACAAATACATCTTCCTCCAAATCCCCATTCAGAAAGGCACTTTTGACATCCATTTGATAGACCCTAAAATTGGCATGGGCTGCATAGGCTAAGAAGATTCTGATGGCTTCAAGTCTTGCAACAGGAGCAAATGTTTCATCAAAATCTATTCCTTCTTGTTGGCAATAGCCTTTAGCAACCAATCTAGCTTTGTTCCTGACTACTATGCCATTTTCATCCATCTTGTTTCTGAATACCCACTTGGTGTCTATTGGATTCTTTCCTTTAGGCTTGGGTACCAGCTTCCAATCAGGATCTAACAAAACTTCTTCTACCTTCTTTGGTTCTTCCTTTGACAGAAAGCTGCTGTATAGACATTCTTCCTGAGTTGCTCTCCTTGTCTGAACTCTAGAAGAAACATCACCAATAATAAGTTCAAAGGGGTGATCTTTTGTCCATTTCCTTTGTTGAGGTAGATTAGCTCTAGATGAAGAGACCTCAAGATTATCTTGATGTGTGACTAAGTTTTGATTGCTAGAAACTCCCCCTGAGTTTGTGGATCTTTGATTTGAGAAAGGGGTACTTTCTATAGGTGATCTACCTTGACTTCCTGCTCCTTTTGATAACCCGACGGATGGTGTATTTTGAGTACCGACAGATGAGGCAGGTTGTCTTCCGACGGATAACACAGATTGCCTCCCGACGGATGAAGCATTATGCAACTCGACAGATGTAGAGTTTTGTGCTTCATTGGTAGTGGATTTATCTGCATTATCCTTAGACACTCTTTCTTGATCACTTTCATCATCACTTTCATCACTAGCCATCTCCATATTGTCAAATTTGAGGCTCTCATGGTAATCTCCATCTTTTAGTCCTTCAATCTTTTTATCATCAAACACAATATGTATAGATTCCACAACAATGTTGGTTCTTAGATTGTAGACTCTATATGCTTTACCAACAGCATATCCAACAAAAATTCCTTCATCTGCTTTAGCATCAAACTTCCTATTTTGATCAGTTTGATTTCTCAGAATATTGCATTTACAGCCAAAGACATGAAGAAAGTTTAGAGTTGGCTTCTTGTTCTTGAACAATTGATAAGGAGTCATGCATCTTGCTTGATTAATTAGAGAAATGTTCTGAGTGTACCATGCAGTATTTATAGCTTCAGCCCAGAAATATGTTGGTAATTTTGATTCTTCAAACATTGTCCTTGCAGCTTCAATAAGTGATCTGTTCTTCCTTTCCACTACTTCATTCGGTTGTGGAGTCCTTGCTACTGAAAACTCATGCAAGATCCCATTTTCTTCACAAAATGCTCTCATGACATAGTTCTTGAACTCAGTTCCATTATCACTCCTGATTCTTCTAACTTTGAAATCAGGATGATTGTTAACTTGCCTTATGTGATTGATGATGATTTTACTAGCCTCATCTTTAGACTTTAGGAAATATGTCCAAGAGAACTTTGAGAAATCATTTACAATTACTAGGAAAAATCTTTTCCTTGAAATTGACAATACATTGACTGGTCCAAACAAATCCATGTGAAGCAGTTGCAAAGGCTCTTCAATTGCTGAATCAAGTTTCTTCCTGAATGATGCTTTAATCTGCTTCCCTTTTTGGCAGGCATCACACAGTCCATCCTTTGTAAACTCCACTAGAGGAATGCCTCTTACTAGTTCTTTCTTTACCAGCTCATTGATGGTCTTGAAGTTTAAGTGGGATAGCTTCTTGTGCCATAGCCAACTTTCATCTTGATTTGCTTTACTGAGAAGACAAGTTACAGATTCAGCTTTAGTTGAGTTGAAATCAGCTAGGTACACATTTCCTCTTCTCACACCAGTGAGAACCACTTTGTTGCTTTGATTATTAGTCACAACACAGGCTTCTTTGTTGAAGGTTACTGAATTGCCTTTGTCAAAAAGCTGGCTGATACTTAACAGATTGTGTTTAAGACCATCCACTAAGGCAACCTCCTCTATGATGACATTGTCCTTTGAAATCAAGCCATATCCCACAGTATAACCCTTGCTGTCATCTCCAAAAGTAATACTTGGGCCAGCTCTCTCCTTAAACTCTATGAGCAGGGTAGAATCACCAGTCATGTGTCTTGAACAACCACTATCCAAGTACCAAAGATTCCTTCTGTTTCCCTGCACACATCAAAATCAAATCAAGTTGATTTTGGTACCCAAGTTTCCTTGGGTCCTGCCTTTTTAGCTTTCTTCTTCTGTTTCTTAGGTCTTATCTCATTTGACTTAGGAATTTCAGATTCTTCCTTAGTCAATTGGGTTGTACCTTTGAAACCACTAAATGCAACAGAATTATCATGCATATTATGGCTAACAGAAAATGGCATGCTTGGTGTAAACATGTTATTCCAGTAAGGCATGTTAAATGGCATTTGAGGCATACTGTATGCAGCATAATATGGATTAGGTGCAAATGGCATATTAGCAAACTGTCACTACGCCATAGATGGCCTATCGCAATAGTTTGATCAGTAGTGTTACAAATTAATGTTACATTAGCTATCCTCATCTTTGTCTACCGCAACATCGCATATTTGATGTTACCATAACCTTTCCTGCATGTTACCATAGATAGGAAGTGTTACACACTGCAACATATTTAAACTTGTGTTACCATAGAGTATAAAGGAATAAAATATTATCCTTTTACAAAATATTTAAATATAAATAAAATATTTGAATTTAAATTAATTAATTTTGTAATACATTTAAGTAGTAATTTATAAATATAATTTTAATAAAATAAGTGAATAATTACATTTTTGTTTTAAATATTAAATCAATAAATTGGTTACAATATATAAAGATAATGATATTTTTTAAAGGAAAAAAAATAAAATACAAAATTAGAGGAGAGTTTGACAAGCCGGGTAAAATTTGGGAAAGCGGCAATCTTTTGCACACAGGCGGTAGGTTAAATTTTTTGAACCAAGTCAAAAAGCAACAGTCTCATTCTTTATCTCTCAGTTCATTCTCTCTCTCTCTCATCGCTCTCTCGGCCATTCTCTACATTTTTCTCTCGTTTGAGAGTATTATAAATCGATTTGTATTCAATATAAAGCTAATCGTTCACAGATTGATGGATATGAGGCTGTTTGAACGAATTCGAGATTCAGACCAAATTAGGGTTTTTTTTTGAATTGGGGGTTTTAATTGGTTTTATCTCTTTGTTTCAGGGTTAGTTTGGTTTATTTTGGTTCTAACTAAATTTCTAAGCTTAGGCTTATCTTACACTTCTACATTAAGGTACTCATATTTTTTATCCCTCTCTCTCTGGTTTTATGTGATGTTTTGTGGTTAGTAATGTCGATAAGAGTAGGGGGACACCGATATAATGATATTAGTGTGTAATTACAATTGTTTCCGATATACTTGCATTTTATTTCGTGATATGTGATGTTTTGTTGTTAGTAATGTAGATAAATTGGGGGAATAATAGAATGCTTGAAGTGGTGTGTAGCATTGCCCTAATTTTAGAAATTCGGTTATTTCGGATGGGTTTGGTACTTGAGCCTGTACTATATGTTAGTAATGTCGTTAATAATGAGGAATAACTAAATAATTAAAAGTGTGGCGAATTGTGGTATATACATATATATGTTAAGTGTGAATAATATAAAGACTGTGAATTTATCGAGTTCAATTTATTGCTTTAAGTTGTTGTGTATATACATATATGTTTGTTGTGAATTTATCGGTGTTTGTTTTCTCAAAGACATACTACAGGAACAGGGTTGTAGTAACCACTCGCGAACTGGACTGTGTCCCTGCACAGTTTGGTTTTGTGACCATTGATAAGTTTAGCATTTTAGATGCAGTGCTCCTGGTGATTATAAAGTCTCCTCCTGGTTATCAGTTATCTTCAGTTATCAAAATTTTGTTTGGCGCTTTACAGTAATGATAGTTATATCTTAATCGTTGCTTATTGCTTTATAATATGTTGGAAGTATGCATTTTGTTCGCAGTACTCATGATTGATATGAGATTTGTTTTATTGAATTATGTTACTAAGCCAGTAATATATTGACAGATTAATCCCCTTGCCGAGACTTCAGATTACAAGTTGGTAGCTGCGGATACCAAACTGAACTTTGATGACAATGCTTACTTCTGGCAGAAGAAGATTTTTGCTCTTCGTGATCCATCTCAGGAAGATCCCCGTGAGGTATAGTGTTAACATTCCCTTGAACATATGTTATTCACTTCTTTATGTCATTAAAGTTTACGGTATATGTTTTTAAATCGCGTTCCTATACTTGTTACCGTCATTAATATTTTGTTAGCTAAGTTGGCTGAAGTATTATTTCAATATGAATGGTAATTTGACCTTTATGGTGATGTTCCAACTTCAGTGTTTTACTTGTAACAATTAATTGTTATAGTACAAACTTCTATTAGAGAAAGCTTTCACGCTTGAATTTGAATTTACAGTCTTAAGAAATGACATAATATTTGTAAATTGTTGTATGCTTACAAGAACTTTGGATAATATTAAGTTTTTCTGAATTTTTAGTTAGCACCTTTGCTGGTATCTCTATAGATAATAGGTAAGAGAGGGATGCATATTACGAGAAAGAAATAAGAATTAAAAATAAAATGGTGAAAATTTTCTGCTAGGTAACATAATTTTTGTAAATAATGAAGCTAGTTACTAAAAATATAGGTTTTTTAGCAGAAACCACAAATGAGATCTATGACTACTGTTAAAATCTGTTACGTCGATAATTGAATGTTATCAAATTTTATTGTTTATTTGAATAGTCAATTGGTTTGCTTCTATGTTTAGTCAATGCGGAAACTTGAGGATTGTTCTAATGTTTCTGTTGACAGTTTATTATGATATTTTAGCGGTACTCTAAATCTACAGGAGAGTGAAACTTCTAATATATATACATGTATTAGATAATATAATTTGGATATTCATCTTATTTTGATATACATCAGGTACTACTGTTGCTATTTGGAGAACACCAGATGCAAATCTCTTCTTATTTTTTCAGGTCCATAGCACCTGTATAGCAAATCATTAATTTACTTTAAGAAAACCCTTTTCTTTACTTGATTTTCTTTACTTGATGTGGCTATAGGCGGGCTGCTGTTTTATGTTGGATGTTATCAGGTGCATGCAATTTTTTTGTTTGTTTATATATTCATATTTGTCCCTCGAGACTTTAGTATACTAAATTTCTTAATTTAAAGTAATCCATCCAGTTGCAACTTGCAACACGTGAATATTATATGGAGCCTCATAACATGATGTGTGCTCTGCTTTTAGATGAACCAACTAGGCACTTGCTGTCGAATCCGAGAGAATTGTTCAAGAAGCATTAGACAGGTTAATGATTAATAGAACAACTGTCATTGTGGCACATCGCTGGAGCACAGTTAGAAATGTTGATTTGATTGCAGTGATTCATTGTGGAAAGATGGTTGAAAAAGGTATCTCCTGGAAAAGTCATGAAGCTTGTTCAATTTTTTATTTTTGTGCTACACATGATTGAGGCTGCCTTAGAAGCTAGGTGTCTTTGTCTTAACCATCTTCTTCAACTCTTGTTATTAAAGTAGAAGTATCCATTATCTAACTTATGATCAGAAGATTATCACATCTATTAACTAAACATGCTTTGTATTACTTAATAATTAATGTTTAGTGTGTGACTCTTAGTCATTGCGTTTTATTCTCAATAGATTGCTTTTACTAATTACTTGTTTAATTTTGATTCAGTGACTTGATGAGATGTAAAAGAGGAAGATGAACAAATATCTTGAGGTGTCTAAGCTCCTCGCTAAAGAGAAACCCTTGCAAGACCAAGACAAGCTGGAGATGACACCCAAGAGCGCACACGAAAATTTTGCTTAACCTCTGTCCATTTAACCATGTAGTTTTTGAATTAATACCAAAACTGTGTTATCATTTTTGTTCAATTTTATTCTCATTTTTGTTTATTTGGTTGACTTGGATGAAAAACAGATTTTAATGGCATGTTGAATTTACAAACCATTCATGTCAATTTTTTATTGAGAAATATGTTATACTAGGTACTTAAAATGTTACAAACAAATTGGTATAATACAAAACATTAATGTTATAATATGTATCAAAGGTAACATTAAAGTATGTCTATAGTATCACATTATGTATGTGGGCCCCACCGGTCGGCCCCATCTTCTTTGAAAATTCTAAGTCCAAAGGTAACATACATATTGTGATACTATAGACATAGATTGATATTACCTTTGACAGCTATTGTAACACAAATGTGAACGTTACACCAGGGCAAAAGTAATGTTACCTTAGGGGCCAAAGGTAACTCGAAAAAAAGCAACTTAATTTTTATGTTACCTTAGGGCATTTTCTGGCTATGGTAACATTTTTTTGGGCCTGTTGTAATATTTTCTTGGTGTTGCTATAGGCCATTTATGGTGTAGTGTGTGCATTCATATTCTGTGTAGGCATAACATTAACAGGCATGGGAGGCATGGCATTCATGTTGGAAAATTGAGACTAAACAGACATGGGAGTAGGCATGATAGATTTGCAATTAACAGACAAACGATTTACACTACCACACTTGACACAGATTTTTCTAGGAGCATATTTATCAGGTGTGTAGTTATTGTGTTTGTTAATCCCTACTTTACCATTCCTATTATTTTTCCTTTTAGTCTATGTTTTTACCTCAATTTTCTCAAGTCTGTCACTTAACTGTTTGACAGTCATGTGACCAACATTAGCCTTTTTCCCTTTCCTAGCTTGACTTGACTCTCCTGAAACAAAGTTCTTGGAAACAGACCCATACTTCTCATTTAGCTTAATTAGTTTGGCTTTGCTAATGGGCTTGCTTACAGCCGACGGATGAGGATTTTCATCATTCTACGGATAACACTTTTTGTTATCCGACGGATAGTCCTCATCATCCATCGAGTCTACATCTGTTAGCAGACCATCTACCAAATTGGGTTCTAGTTTCTCTTTGTTCTTTTTCCAGGCTTCATCACAAAAAGACTCAATTCCTTGAACTTTGGTGATTTGAGCATGGACATCCCTAGATGTTTTCCATGCTTTAATCACCTCTTATTCATGCTCGAGCTGCTTCTTTAAAATCTCTTCCTTTTTTAAGGACTCAGTTAATTCCTCCTTGGAAATCTTACACTCAATTCTTAATTTCTCAAAATCAATAAACTGAGACTCAAGCATATTATTCCTCTCACTTAAAAACAAGTTTTCTTTGATTTTAGCATTTTCTTTAGTAAGAGACTTAAGTGTAACACACAAATGATACAATTCTGTAAACATGTCATTTATGGCATCATTACACTCAGCTTTAGATAAATGTGCAAGGTTTGTAGTGATTACCTGATTGCTTGAGGAACTTGTCTCTGTTTCATCAGACTTGGCCAATAGGGATAAATTGACATAGCTGACATCTTCATCTTCATCCAAACCATCTGCTGCCCAGTCATTCTCTTGTGTAATAAAAGCCCTTTCCTTTTGTTTGAGTAGATCAAAGTATTTTTGCTTATAATCCACAGATTCAAACCTTTTCTTACTGGAATCTGACTTTCTACACTCATTTGTAAAATGCCCTGCTAAGCCACATTTGAAACATTTGAATTTTGATTTATCCACCATGTTTCTATTTGGCTTGGCTGTTCCAAAGTTCTTTTTGAACTTGAGCTTGGCAAATCTCCTGGAAAGAAATGCTAGGTGCTCATCAATGTCCTCCATGTCATCTTGGCTCAATGAATCTTCACTTTCTGCTGCAAGCCCCTTGCCCTTACTCTCACAGACCTTTGAAGTTGATTCTACAGCTTCCATCTTCACTTCCTTCTCCTTTTCCAAATCAGCACCTAGTGCAATGGATCCTCCTGTCTTCTTTCCTCTCTCCATCCTTTCATCATGCTCTATCTCAAGCTCATAGGTCTTCAGGATGCCATACAGTCTCTCCAAAGTAAACTCTTTATAATCTTGAGAGTTTCTTAATGAGGCTGTCATTGTTTTCCATTCCTTTGGAAGAGATCTAAGGAATTTCAGATTATAGTCTTTAGTCTGATAGACTCTTCCATGCAACTTAAGAGCATTTAGTAGTTTTTGGAATCTACTAAAAATGTCAGTGAGTGACTCACTTTCCTCATTGTGAAAATGCTCATATTGCTTAATCAAGTGCTGCATCTTGTTTTCTCTAACTTGCTCAGTGCCATCACAAATTATCTGTATTGTATCCCAAACTTCCTTGGCAGTTTTGTAGTTGATAATGTTATCAAACATGTCTGCATCAACTCCATTGAACAGAATGTTCATAGCCTTTTTATCCTTCCTGACTTGTTCAATGTCAGGATCAGACCATTCGTGCCTTGGCTTTGGAACAGATGGCTCGTTTCCTGTTGCAGCTCTCATTGGAACGTGAGGGCCTCTTTCTATGCAGTCCACATAGGCCTCATCTTGAGAAATTATAAGAAGATGCATCTTTACCTTCCAATTATGGTAATTATCTTTATCAATTAAAGGAATCTTGACTCCAACGTCTTTCTTGTTCATCTTGCTGAATTGTTTTGATCTTTAAACTCTTTGTAGATTAAGAGCTTGCTCTGATACCAATTGTTAGTCCCTTAACAATATAGCAAGAATTACAGAAGGGGGGTTGAATGGAATTCTTGAACCTTTTTCTCGAAATAAAAATGTTCTACTCGAATATAGATATAAGTGTTTTGATTAGCACAATGCGGAATAGAAACTTAATTGAATCAAAACATAAGTAATTAAAAACAAGAGTCTTTAAAAACTTTCTGGTGGATTTAAACAATTCCACCAGAGATATATATTATATATCGAGAGGACTCTGTGTGCAGGAATGCTCACAGCTTCTTACAAATTGAATTGCTGAGAATACAGGAAATGCTAATAATTCTGCTTACAAAAATTTCTCTGTTTTTGTGTTTCTCAGCTCTCTCTTTCTATTTGCTACATTCTTGGTTTATATATCACCAAAATTACAAAGTCATAAAGACTGAACAAATATAAAAACTATCAGTCTTAAGCTTTGCTGCTTTTCGTCCTCTATTACCCGGTTAATGGGCTTCCACAGTAGATTTGTATACATCTCGACGGCTGTGCTCAGCTTTCACTATTCAACTGCTGTTTGAATTCTTTATTAGTTGAGTACATGATCATCCGTCGGGTTGTTGATCATCTGTCGGTTGCTTTGTAGGTTATCCGTCGGGTAGCAATCAAGCATATGACTTCACTTCACTTATACAGAATTACAAGACATCATTTATGTACAATTAATCAACCTGTTCTGCATATCTAGTTAAAGTCAACATGACTTATATGCCACTACAGATTCTATACAAAGGTGCATACATAACTGTGCTACAGACTTATTATTACATAAGCTACTCACTCGATGGATAATAAGTTAACATCCATCGGGACTATAATGAGTTATCCGCCGGGACTATAATTCTTATCCGTCAAGTGCTACATTATTTCACTAAGTAAAATTCACTTAGATGTTTTGTTTATGAAATCATCAAGTACACAACATATGCACAACAAGTACTTTTTACAACGGTTTCTTCAAAACACCATTGTGGTAAGACCTTCTTACAACGGTTTTGTAATAAAAATGTTGTGCGAGAAGCAAAACTTTTAGAAGCTTCTAGAATGAGGTCCATAGACAATGGTTTGTATTAAAGACTATTGTATGAGATCAAATCACACAATACTTTATTTAACATTAAACCGTTATCTAAGAGAATTAGCTATTTTTTAAATCCAATGTATGATATCTAATGTCATTGAAATCAAGGGCTCTCATTTCCCCACCTTAGCAATCCAGGTAAAAAGTTTACCCCCTATCACATGGTGCCACCTCATAAGTGGCTCCTATTGGAATTCTAATCGAACAATTTCACACAACTGTTTTTATGCCATTGTTTTATGCTTTATAAGACAACTCTTTAAAACCTTGAACCATTGTCTCAATACTTAACAACAATGGTTTAAATAAATAAAATCATTGTTGAAGTTTGATAAACACAACGGGTTACTAGGACCCTTAATAAAGCTTCTAGAAGGTTCTAGAACGAGGTCTATAGACAATGGTTTGTATTATAAAAATTGTTGTAGGATATCAACTAAGACAATACTTTTTTGAACAAAAAACCGTTGTTAGAATATTAGCTAATTTTCAATCTGACGGCTGATATCTGATATGATTCCAATCAAGGGCCCTCATTTTGCCACCTCAGCAATCCAGGTGAAAGTTTTACCACCTATCACGTGATGCCACCTCATCAGTGGATCCCATTAAAATTCTAATCGAACAATTTCACACAACTATTTTTATGTTGTTGTTTGATACTTTATGAGACAACACTTTTGTGTAACGGTTGTTTGTATTACACAACGTAATGTCTAAAACCGTTGTCTGAAGTCACTATAATGTACCATAGTAACAACGATTTTTTAGCGTTGTCTTAAAGATTTAAAACATCTGTGCGCTTTAAGAACTGTTGTCTGACTCACTGAGAGGATACCATAAATACAATAGTTTAAAAAAAGATGGATAACCGTTGTCTGTTCTTAGTTGTCACAACTATTTTTTTGCAAAATCAAAACACCGTTGTATGTTTTTTTAGAACGACGGTTTTTTAACCGTTGTGTATCGACCGTTGAATGAAGCTGTTTTTCTTATAGTGATGGTATTAGTCTCGAATAACGGACCACAATTTATTAGATCAGACTTTAAGGCATATCTAAAGGATCTCGGGATCAAGCATAAGAGATCTTTTGTGGCCCATCTTTAGAGAAATGGCAAGGTGGAGGTCACAAACAAGACAATTCTCTGAGGGCTGGAGAAAAGACTTGAAGAATTCAAGAAGACTTGGCTAGAAAAACTCCCAAAAGTCTTGTGGTCATACTGAACTTCACCAAGAACGGGAACCGAAGAAACTCCTTTTAAGTTGACCTATGGTTTAGAAGCAAGAATCCCTATCGAGACCATAAAGTGATCCGCTTTAAAAAATTCTCCAATGTGGAAGGTTTAAAGGTCAACCTCGAACTCCTTGATGAGGTACGTGACCGAGCTGTTCATGAAATGGAAGAGTATAAAGGAAATACAAAGATTTATTTTGGGAAGAAGGTCATCAAAGAATACGAAGTAGAAAATCTGGTCCTCCGAGACACGGAGTCATCTAATCTAACCAACCAAGGAAAGATACAACCCAGTTGGGAAGGGCCATATAAAGTTAAGGACGTACTCCTCCCGGGGACCTATAACCTCATCTACATGAATTACACCGAAGTCCCTAACCCTTGGCATGGGATTCGCCTACGAAAGTTCTACCGGTAGTCAAAAGGTGTACATCCCGGAGCCTCTACGACTATATTAAATAAGAACTTCAATGTTGTATCCAGATTTTCCCTTATTTGGAATTACTCCAAAATATAACCTTAATGGAATCACTATTTCCATGAAATACCTTTATAATTTTTTGTCAATTAAAATCTCACCCCTACCCGAGGACTATTCAACACATAGTCCATGTGTAATTAGAAAATATTTCTCAATTAAAATCATACCCCTACCCCGGGGCCTATCCAACACAATCCATGCGTACTGAAAAGGTTTTCTCAATTAAAATCTAACCCCTACCCGGGGACTATTCAACGTAGTCCATGTATACTTAGAAATGTTTTCTCAAATAAAATATAACCCCTAACCAGGGCCTATCCAACACAGTCCATGTGCACTAAGAAATTTTTTCTCAATTAAAATCTAACCCGTAATCGATGACTATCCAACACCATCCCTGCGCACTGAGAATTTTTTTCTGAATTAAAATCTAGCCCCTACCAGGGGCCTTTTCAATACAGTTCATGTGTACTAAGAAATATTTTCTAAATTAAAACGTAACCCCCTACCCGGGGCCTATTCAGCATAGTCTACATGTTCTTATATTTTTTTTCTCAATTAAAACATAACTCCAACCTGGGGTCCATTAACCATAATCCATGTATACTTAGAATTTTTTTCATATTTTAATAAAACCTCAACTCAGGGTCGATTAAACACAATCTATGTGTACTTAGAAAATTTTCTCATATTTTAGAGAAACTCCTGTACTTCGAAAAAATTTCTCCAACATATATTTACCCCAGCCCGCGGCCAAATATACATAATCCACGCATACTTTGAATTTTTTTCTCCTATCATTAATTCACCCCAACCCGGGGCCAAATATTGACTATATAAACTTTAAAAAAAAAATTAAACCCAAAATTATCCACTAACAATCAATTTAAGTTAATTTGTAAAGGGAAGTTATATAAAAAATATTTTTTTTACAATAATTTGTATTTGGGAAATAAAAACTGAACACAGATATTCAAAATTTTTAGGTGGTTTAATTTTTGACATGCCACCTGAGGTTTATATGGAAGAAATAATATGTTACCATTACAAAGTAATCTCACAGGTTCAGGTTACACTGTCTCACTCAGAGGATGATCTCTCTCTCTCTCTCTCTCAAGAATGTAAACCTATTTCTTAAGTAAAACACCTACTTCTACTTGATTTATAAATTACTAAGTTACAATTCTTTCTAGACACTACTTGACACAGTCTTCTAGGTCCATCTAATTGCTTCTTCATTATTTTCCATGGGGCTTGACAAATGAGGCTAGATTTTATCTTAATATATTTCTTAAAATTATCCCTCTAATTTTTCATGCATGGAAATAAAAAGTTTCTTCTTCTTCAGAATCTAAGATCATATTTAAGGTTTGTCTTGGCCTCCATATTCTTTACTGAGATTCCCATCAACCTATGTTCTTTGTCAGACTCAGGACTTGACCTCACCAGCTATGTGAGTTCTCTTAGTTGTTGACAGTCACTAGATTGGTCTTTGATGGGTTGATATAGATAGCCGTTGATGCTCTAGAATTACTTAGCAGTTGGTAACTCACTTTCACTTAATCAAAATTACATGGCATCGAGTATTTATAGTTAGCCACCCTTTTATAGATTATACATTAAGGTAACATCACTTTTGAATGGATAACAGTAATGTTATATATAACAGAGAATCTCATAAGAAAGTGTTACAAAATCCTCATCAGCAGATGGGCAACTATAACGACTTGTGTATTCTTTTTAATTATTTAATTGTGCAATTATGGAAATTATTAAATAAATAAGATATGTGTGTTGGTTTTGACTGCTATGTGTTGTTTGATTGTTATCCATATGTGATTTATAGTGTACCGGGTTGTCCGCGCGATTAATTTTGGAATCATATTGAATTGTTTTCACTTTCAAAAGTGGATTTAGTGCAAATTTATTTGCATAAATATTGGGAATGTTTCTAAAATTGTTTTTATGATATTATAATTACAATAATTATTTTTAGGTTTCTATAAAATTGAGAAATCAATATTTCATTAGTTATTTATCCTTAAATGATTTTCTGAGTATGTTTAATGGTAAAATCCATATTTAATTCTAAATCCTTCAAAAATTATGAAACTCATATTTATTTGAGTTTGGAATCATCTGAGAATTTTTAAATTATTTTGGGAATTTTCAGGAATCGTTTCGTGCGCGCGTCGTTTCGTTATTTATTAAAAAGCGAGTATAAAGCGCACCTCGGAAGTGTTTTTAAAATTTCAAAACTTATATTTTTATTTAATTTGGGATATTTATAACATTTTAAGACTGTTTTCGTAATTTTCAGAATTTGTTTAAAATACAGCTCAGATCGTTAATTTCGAAATACGGATACGAGTTGCGTTTCAAAAGTGCTTAATAAATTATGAAAATTTTATTTTATTAACTTCGGGATATTTTCAATATTTAAAACTTGTTTGGTAATTTTCGGGTTTTTATTTATCGCACGATAACCGTTAAAATTCGTAATTGCGGGTTGCAGTCAAATTCGGGACACGTATTTATTTATTTGACACGTGTCAAGTTTTTTTACAATTTATAGTACACGTGTTGTGTAGGTGTGTGGACAGCAAATTTGTACCAAAAAAAAAGAAGAGAGAGAGGAATGAAACCCCCCCTTCATCTCTTTCGCGCAGTTCCTTTTCTTCACAAAAAAAAAATCACACAGCTCTCTCTCTCGTTGCTGTATCTCTCCGAGTCTCTCCTTTAACTCCGTGTCTCTCTCTTATTGTCCCTTCCTGTCTCCCCTGTTCTTCGGCATTTTGCCATTGTTGCTCTAATTCTTTTCGGGCGATTCCGCCGCTTTGTTCTTCCCCTTGCGGCTTCATCTTTGGTGGGCATGGTTGTGTGGGTGCGTAAGTGTGTGTGTGGTTAAGCGTGTGTATATATCGGGGTCTGTGAGATTATTGTTGTCTCCGTCTTGCTTCTTTGGTTTCCGATCTCTGTTATTTTCCGGCCGCGTTTTGTTTTACTGGTGTGGTGTTGCTGTGCGCGTGTTGTGTGTGTAACACACGCGCCTGTGTGGGAATTTATTTAATTATTTAAATTGTGGGTTTTTTGCAGGAAATTATTGATTGGCTTTGTGAAAATAAATAATTATTTGGTGCAAAATTATTGAATAATCGGTGGAATCGGTCTGGACACCTGAATTATTCGGGCACCGACTAATTCCGCCGCCGTCAGCGATGAACATCGGTGAGCTGATGGTGGACGGTGATGATATAATTATGAGTCCTAATATTTTAAAATGAATTAATTAATTCGTGGAATTATTTTTGAAATGAGAATTTGATTTTTTTTTACAGTAAAATCGAATACGTAATTTAGTCGACGAATTGTGATTGGATTGATTGTTGGGTTGAAGTGATAGTTAGGATTGTGATTGTTGTGAATTGGATTGTTGTTATAGAATTGACGTCGATTGATGTTTCGACGGGTAGTCCGATAACCAAAGGAGACGCTGCCCGAATTCCAGGAAATTTACCTACAGAAATACGGGAGCGTATCTAACGATTATCGGGACATCGAATGGTTATATAAATATATGTGTTCAATATGAAACTTGATTGCACGATGTGATGAAATAATTTTCTAAAATCCATAACCCTGATTTTATAAAATTACTAATATACGTATTTTCGGAAAACGAATACCAAACCAATTTCTCGAGAATGTAAACCCTGACTGTTGGGTGTGTTGTTATATTATAATAATCCATATAATTACGAGTCGAGTTTGAATATCGTTGGGTAAGAATTAGTATCGAGGATATGTCAAGCATACCTAGACGTCTAATATAGGGTATTTCGACCCTGTAGGTTATAGTCGGGAACCTGAAAGTGGACGATGGACTAAAGATAACATAGTGGTCAGTTAACGAGCTCAATAGAGTTTCAACAGAAAGACCTGAGTGTCGGAGTCGAATCCAATGTAAGCTAGTGGTTGGACGTTAGAACCTGAGCAGCAGAGTCGGCTTAGAGTTGATGAGTAATAGTTGTAAAGCCTTGTAAGGCAAGTATTTTTGAACTTTTCTTCAAGATATATTACCAATGTTTACGAACTGTTTCATAACATGTCGCTATTATTCAAAATAACTCTTGTTTACATTGCAAGTGCATTAAACTATTTACCCTTGAATCCCTGATTTTCTTAATCTTGAGCCGTAAGCCTTGTTCTTTGTAAACCATCCTTTGTTGATCCTCAGACACCAAACCACACAGATATGATACTATTTCCCAAATGTTTAACTACCAAATACCAGAAGAAAATGGTTTGAAAACACAAAAACTTTTATACTCCAACCATTCTTTATAACATCAAAGAACTATACCTCGAAAAATCACTATTTGTTCAATACCTGATTCTTTTACAGATTGAAAACCGTTTCTTTTACATACCCTGATATACCATTGTGATATCCATGAGTTCCCTTACGTTTTATTCAAATGTTTAATCTTTATTGATTACGATCTTGTTTTATTGAATTATATCGTTTATCATATTGAACTGGTTTAGGATTGGATAGTTTTTATATATGAGGACCAGATTCGTGGTCAGACCATACCAATGGTCAAGTTAGGCCAATATGTGCCTTGGATCCAGTAATTAGAGCAGTGCTGTGTGCTTTGCTCGGGGTTAGTGCGTGACTGATCAGCAGCCTAACCTTGGTTTTAAAACTTAAAATGAATATCCAATTCTAATGATTAGTTAAAAAGAAACTTGATTCCTTTGAATCATCTCATTTGATCATTGTTTAACCTTAATTATCTCCATTATGACTTGCTGAGCTAGTTAGCTCACCCTTGCGATTCTTTTATATATTTTTTAGTTGAAAAGAATATGGATGATAGTGAAGTTCCTCAGTCCAAAGTGCGGGCTAAGGTTCCAGTTGAGTTTAATCGAGCTAGCAGAAGCTTCATGTGGTATAGAGATAGTCAGATTATAAGAATGATTTTATTATCAATTGTAAGTTAAATTAGTTGGGATTTGGTACGATGTAATAATTAAGGTTGTGGCTTGTTTTCATACTTTAACCTGTTGTGATCCGTGGTTTTGTGAAGCAGGGTCATTATAAATAATATTTCTTGTACAAGTTGATATATTGTGGTTGTGTTGTGGACCCCAAACTTCTGACCCGGGTTTGGAGGGCGCCACAGGTTGGTATCAGAGCTACAGGTTATAAGTCACTGAAACAAGCCTAGATTGTCGGGATTGGGTAGAGGGTTAGGATTAGGAATAGGAAATAGAAAGATAAGATGTTGTGAGGACGAGTGCGACTATATAGTAGGTCTCCGGCATGGTTCGTGTTGCGATTCGGGATTCTTAGCTTGCGACGTGATTTCTAGACAACGGCAATGGCAGATCTTGATTTCCCGGTATCATTTGATCATTTGGAGCTTTTCGTTTGAGGATCGTCATCTTCTTTCAGATTGGATTTGTACCTTGTTCCTCCACCAGTATTAATGGTATTACCTTCTGTTATAATGGTTGCACTTCTTCAAGCTATTCTACGCTAATTTTCCCCCTCTTGATACGAGACTATCTATTTAAGAACCTCCATTTGTTGATTTTTGTTTGACTGAACATTCAATTGCGAGTGTCTCTCTTCAGTTTACCCTATATCCTGTTCTATACCCCCAGTTTAAATTTTTTTTTCCTATGAAGCGAATGTATCTACGAGGAGGGATTCGAGAGTTATAGTACCTGGTGAGCGCTTGAGATATAAATAAAGGTGAGAAGAAGTTTAGAAAAAAGATTTAAGTGTTTTAGAGGATAGCTGTTATCAGGTTAAAAGAAGTCATTAGTAACTAAGCCAGCCGTGAATAATAATGGGATGAACTAGATGAATTTTGAAAGAATAAGAGAGAAAAGTATAAACCTGGGATTTTTGTGAAATTAAATGATGGTGTTATGATAAATGCGATATGTAAAGTAGTGATGTGATGTGATACGGGTAAACTTTGTTCTATGAAATAGACTTGTGGACTATTGGATAGACTGTTCTATTTAACTACTGTAACGATAATGTCGAGAGTATCACCAGTATGGGAGCTTTGATGTGAAACTACGAATAAGATAATGTGCGACAACAATTGAAGTTTCGTTGATTAAGGTAGGTAAGTGGACACGATGAAGGAGAAAAGGTAGATTGAAGTGAATGGACCTTTATATGATCGTTCCATGAGTTTGGTATCTTGTTATAGGTCGGAAGGATAATAACTAACTCATATAGTAAAGACAACCAGGTTTGTGATTTTCCAAATATTTTTTTAAAACAAGTTTTCGAAAAAGATTTTTCTTTACAAATTTCTAAAAGCCTTTTCGAATAAAATGATTTTAAATATTGGCTGTCAAATTACTACTTGAGTTGGAAAGCCTGTATTACTTAGAAAGATGCTGTTTTAGACTTAGTATTACTAATTTCGAGAATGAAGTAACCTCTGATTATGAAGAAGTTGATTATTTCTAACAGTAAGTGCAATTATTGTTTGATAAAATTTACAACATAATCAGCGTACGGAGTAACTATACATTCAATTACTAGGACTATTAGAGTTCGAAGAATTTATTAATTTAAAAAGAAGCCGGAGCGTGATCAACGAAGATTGGAAAATTTTCAGACCTCTCTAAAAGAAGAATATTATTAACACAAGGATAGCTAGGTTGAATGCTTCGGGGTTATTCTAAATTGAAAAAGGAAACTCGAGGTTGTCTGGTAGGGACGTCATTATGATCGATTTGTTAAAGTATTATATGTAGAGGTGTGATGTTAAAGACGCAAGACGTGACAAGTAAGAATCTACCATAATGCTTAATTTGCGAAGGCATTTTAACGTACTTTCTAAAGTTATTATATGAAACAATCGGGATATGATCGAGCAAGCTCGAAAAGTGAATACAAATGAAATATGGATGGTAACCAACAGTATCGTTCTTGTCTTCAATATTACAGGATAAATTCCTTCTCAATTCTTAAAAATGTATGAACTTCTTTTCTCAAATAAACTCTTTCTATAATATCGAAAAGGAGGATATTCCATTCCTTTCAAATTTATTTGCTTCCCTCAAGTTTTGCTTTCTGATTGGGACAAACAGTGTTATGGTGAGACACTTTATCAGAATGACGAAGTGTCGGGTGGGACGCTACCTAATCATGTGCTGTATGCCATATGGTATGAAAGACTGGCCATCTTAAGTACCAATGTGGTTGTCTCATTCATATTCAAATCCTTATTTCTTCTTTCTTTTCAACTTTCAATTTTGTTGAATTGTGAATCCTTTGAGTTGCTTCGTTGTACAGTCGTTGTTTGCAAGAGGTTTTCAAGCAGAAATCAACATATCCTTAATCAAACGGACAAAGTTCCATCTTCCTCTTATGCATGGAAAGGAAACACGGGCACATGACGAGGATTACAAATCACTAGCCCCAGTGAAGAATCCACTAAGAGTCAAGGAAATCTACTCCAATGAGGAATACGTTTCCGAGAACGAGAAATTGCGATTTTCTTGTGAAATATGTTATTCAGATTACGTACGTGATGACATGGATGATTAGGGTGAATACCTTATGCGTTAAATAATTAAAAGATATGAGAGAAACTTAATTGTTTATCTCTCAAGGTTTTGTTGATAAGATAAATTACTCTGTTGAAATTGATAAGATTAGGATCACAGGACTAACAAGTTAAGAACGTGAAATTGTTGAACAAGTGAGTACCAATGGTGAAATTGAGATTGTTGGCAATAAGTTGTGAAGAATTTATATCATGGAAGAAAAGAGGATTTGATATTATTCTAAAGAAGGGATTAATTATTAAAGCGTGATGTCCAGATAGACCGTCGAGATGAAAGATAATTCTGAGAACGCCAAATGAGAAGGTGAGGATGTTCAGAAGATGAAAGAAGGTAACGAATGTGTTAATGATGATTACGGTGATCAAGATATGAGCATTATGGTGATTATGGAATACATAAAAGTCAGAAGCAAACAAAGTTTGAGGATTTTATAGTGATTGAGGAGTTTCAAGATATGTTTTGGATGAGTTATCAACATTTCCTTCGAATATAGAAATTGAGCTCGTGACTAACTTAGCACCTGAAATGAAGCCAGTGTCGAAAGCCCCGCACAGGATGGCGCCAGTTAAAGTGAAAGAGTTAGCAAAATAAATGCAAGAAATGCTAGAAGAAGAAGCGATTAGACCTAGTATACCCCATAAGGTGCACCGGTATTAAATGTTAATAAGAAAAATGGAAGTATGTGATTATGCATCAATTAGCGAAAGCTCAACCAGTTTACTATCAAAAGAAAGTATCTATTGTTAGTGTAGGTGCCCTAGAGGCAATACATTATTCTTTTATAATCTTTATGTCAGTTGATCATTCAATAAATGTATTTATTATGACCTTAATTACTGCGATATTTTGTTAGCATAATAAATGTCCTTAGAATCATGATACAAATTGTATAATTTAAGTACATGACTTGAACTTGAGATTATATAATATATCATATTCTTAATGGTCCCTAGTCGAGTATTATTATATAGGACAATAATAATACATAGATAGACTAGTATGTTGTTTGACAAGATAACCACATCTCATTGGTTATAACTATGGGGATACTAAAGTCAATACATAGGTACATGTGAGAGTACATGGTACTGGACAGACCCACAGTGAGATTCTTCATGTTTAATAAAGTCATAAGAAAGACTCACAATGATAATGGTGTAACGATCCTTTGACTTGAAATCATTATATTTCTATACGAGGATTAATATACTTTGACTACATTAAAAGTTACTTTTGATCGGGTGATGATAAAAGTGGACATCGGGTATATCATGAGTCGTATGAGAAATATGAATGATAGATAAAGGATTTAACCCTCCTATAATTAGGAGAGATATTATTGGCCTCTTGATTGAGTGAGATTATAAAAGCATGGCCATGCTCAAATAATGATTTGTCTCGATAATCTACTCATGGATCAAGTAAACCCGGATTAAATGTTGAAAAGGATGACTAAATACATGCCTCGAGTTTAATCTATAATATATGGTTAAAGGGATTATATTACACGAAAAATATTAATCACGAAAGGTTTTATCTAATCACGATTTAATTATTGTTTAATTGGGTAACAATGATGTATTACTAGATACCGCTCATTGTTTATAATTTTATTAGAGAATAAAATTATTGTCAATTAAATAATAGCCTATTGGGTCGCACAAATAGAGCACTTAATGGAATAGTTAATTTAAATTATAGATTTAAATTAATTGATGATTATTTGAATTTTATTATAATTAAGTAAGACTTAATTGAGATAATATAAATTCGAATTAAAAGGAATGTTTTTGCCCATAATAATTAAGTATGACTTAGTTATTAATTAAATAATAGAAATTCGTTTTATTATTTAATCCAATACCTACTAGGGTTGGGCTTTGCTATTATGGGCATTTTTAATCAGCCATTATAAATAGATAATGATAGGTTAAAGAGGCTTGTACGTTTTTTAAAAAAAACCCTAGCAGCATAGAGAGGCAGAGGCAATTCACATCGTCAAGAAGGAGGCTAGTACATCCATTCCGTAGTCAAGTTCGTGAGACGTTCTTGAAGGTGCTCGTGTGGATACCATAGAGGTGTTTCTCCGAGAGGTAGACACAAAGCGTGATAGCTAGGATCTCCGTTGAGTTCGTGAAAGTTAATCTCTTGAAAGGTATGATTCGTTATCTCCATAATCTGCCCATAATTATACATGGATCCTGTTTTTGGGTTTCGAAATTTTTGTTTTATTTACGTTTATCCGCTGCGTTTTATGCCTTCGGAACCCAACAATGGCATCAGAGCTACGTGTATAAGGGGCTGATTTGGTTACGTGTTTACTGTATTTTTTCAAGTATGCATGTGTGATGAGTCTGCCATGATAACAGTTATGTTATATGAGTCTGCCATGATAACAGTTATGTTATATGAATGATATGATGAATCTGTTAATGATCTATATGATGATACTAGTATGTTTAAGATCTGCCATCACTCATATGTATGCGATCTCTTAAAATATGTATACTGATACACGTTTTTGGTAACTGGGATATGGATCGTGTGTATACTGATACATGCTTCTGGAATAGTATTCTGATACATGTTTTTCTAGTATTCTGATACATGTTTTGCTAGTATTTTGATACTTGTTTCTGATACATGTTTTGCTAGGTCGATCCGCGTGCTTAGGGTTTCGTTTTTAATTTGTGCTTATGACATATGCTTTACTTATTTATTATTCTTGATTGGATCATGATAAGTGATAAATAGTATGTCATCTTTATATGATCTATCATGTTCTCTAATGGTTACTTGAGCATGGTGCATAGTTATGGCCTTAAGACCTTAGTTGTAATGGTTTATTCTTTTGGTTTGTAATAAATACGACTTTCATGTCGTTTTCTATTTGTAGTTGTTTTATCTCGAATGTAACTCGAGTTCTTTTGTAAGTTCATTAGTATAATTCTTAATGTAACATCCAAGAAGGACAAGGGAAAGAGGAGGCATCCTATGGAGGCCAAGGAGATAATGGAAGCAATAGAGAAGACATATGTAATAGTTATTTTTACACCATAGATTAACCTTGATCTTTTCATTAGCCTGAAAAGATCACATAGGATTGGGCCATAACTATTGCACGTTTACTTTACGTACTTTTCATATGATGTATAAATAGTATGTGTAGAGTAGAAAATGCATGTTTTAATTAGATTAATGATTCATGTATGTATTAGATACATCACCCATGCCATGCCTTTAAACAAGATAAAATCTGTAACGACTCAAGATTTAAAATTAACAAACGATCATGAGATTCTCGTGTTTATGAAACACGGAATAAAATACGAATTTTCTTTATTTCTGACATGGGGCGATTTTGTCAACAACGGGTTCATAGAACTTGTAAGGCTGTGGGTTTTAAGCGAGACCGATGTGACTCCTCCACTACCTGGAAATCAAACAATTGACGAGTATTGATTTGAAGTATTTTATTCAAGGAAAAATTGGGAATCTCTTTATGATGGGATCATGATCGTTCTAAATTAAAAATCCCTAAGTAAAAATATTAAGTTTTAATCAGATGCTTTCCAATAAATGAACACTCATTAAATCCTAGATCGATAAGGGGAAGGGCTGTCAGTGGTTGGGGACTCCTATCTATCATGGTGAAATGCGACGAATATAAACGGTTATATTCGGACGTTGTATCATTGGGTCTAACTTAACTGAGTCATCATAATAAGGTGAATATAAACAGTTATATTCAACTATTATGAACTTAGAAGCATAGAGTTTGGTTAAAAATCTATTGTTAGATATATTTGATAATGTCATGGCTAATATGTTTTATGTTTAGATTTCAGATCTTATTTGAACAGAATAAATCAGTACTTAACTGATCAGTACTTATACTGGACGTCAGAACTTAAGGGATATCAGTACTTATGTTATCAGGAGATAAGCATCAGGAGATAGATATCAGAACTTAAGTGCTGAAGGACGATCAGATAAGGACAGTAGCTGATTAAAGTTAAGAAGATCAAGATAAACATAAGAAGAGATATGCATGAAGAAGGAATTCCGTAAAGAATGGAATACTTGGAAGGAAAGATATCTGATTGATATATATTAGGAAGCAGAATTATATTCCATATCAATTAGCGATTATCTTGTAACTGTGTAATATATAAACACAGACATAGGGTTTACACTATAAGTGTTATCATTATTGAGAATATTATTTACTGTAACCCTAGCAGCTCTCGTGATATTTTGTTCATCACTGAGAGATAACAGTTCCAGATTGTAACAGAGTTTATTGTTTCAATAAAGTTTGTTTTCTGTTACATAAGTTCTTGAAGTTTGATTTGATTGTAATAAACACTGTATTCACCCCCTCTACAGTGAAAGTGTGACCTAACAAGTGGTATCAGAGCCTTCTGTTAACACACATACAGTTAAAGATCCAAACACAATCATGTCTGACACAGAAACTCCAACTAAGCCTACCAAAACTGAGGAATCATCAAAGACATCAACTCAGAGTCGATATGAGACTATCAGAGTTCCCATATTGAGACCATCTGAATATCCCATATGGAAGGTAAGGATGACCATGTTTCTGGAAGCAACAGATCCAGAATACCTTGATAGAATGAAGGAAGGGCCTCACAAACCTACCAAGCTCGCTGTTGTAGTTGCAGGTGAAGCAGCAAAGACCGTACCAAAGGAAAAGAGTGATTACACTGCTGAAGATATAACATCTATTGCTAAGGATGCCAAGGTACGATACTTATTGCATAGTGCCATTGATAATGTAATGTCAAACAGGGTAATCAACTGCAAGTCTGCTAAGGAGATATGGGATGCACTAGAGACAAGGTGTCAAGGAACTGAAACAGTTAAGAAGAACAGGAAGACAATACTCACTCAAGAGTATGAACACTTTGACTCTAGGACTACTGAGTCATTGACTGATGTATATGATAGATTTGTCAAACTCTTGAATGACTTGTCATTGGTTAATAAGGAGTATGATCTTGAAGATACAAACCTTAAATTCCTGTTAGCTCTTCCTGAATATTGGGATTTGAAGGCAACAACAATAAGAGACAACTACAATCTTGATGAAACAACTCTTGATGAAATCTATGGAATGCTCAAGACTCATGAACTTGAGATGGAACAAAGAAGCAAGAGGAAAGGAGGAAAGTCAAGGACAGTTGCTCTCAAGGCTGAAGAGGAATCCCCCAAACCACCTTCCTCAAAGAAAGACAAGGGTAAAGCTCTTATCATAAAGTCTGATACTGAGTCATCAAGTTCTGAGAGTGATGATGACTCAGATTCTGAAAGCTTGCCTGAAACTGATGCTGATGAGGAGATGATGAAGCTGTGTGCTCTTATGGTGAAAGGAATCACAAAGATTGCATACAGGAAGTTCAGGAAGGGAAAGAAGTTTTCCACGAAAGGCATAAGTTCTGATAAGAAGAATTTCAGAAGATCTGAAGGAAGAGGAGGAAAGTCTGACAGAGGAGATTACGCTAATGTTAAATGTTATAATTGTGGTGAGAAAGGCCACATATCTCCTGATTGTAAGAAGACCAAGAGTGACAAAGGCAAAGCTCTTGTCACAAAGCAGAAAAGCTGGACAGACACCTCATACTCTAAAAGTGAGGAGAACTATGCATTGATGGCAAATGCTGATAAATCAAGTTCTGAGAGCAGTTCTGAAGCTGCTGAAACAAAGGTACCTCAGACTACTTATGCTTTTCATACTGATGATATTAATGAGTTGAGAAGATATCTTAAAACCATATTTGTTAGTTATAGAGATCAAACTTTAACATGTGAAAGATTAACTTCTGAAAATCTTGCTTTTAGGAAAAGAAATGATTTCTTAGAAAAAGAGTTAGTCATGTTCCATCAAACTCAGAAGGATAGAGATGATGCTTTTTATGTTAGGGATGAAGTGCTAAAAATGAATGAATCTCTAAAAACTGAGTTAGAAAAGGAGAGAGAGATTATCAGAACTTGGACTAACTCTGGCAAAACAACTCAAAATTTGCTAAGCAGTGGAAACTGGAAAGAGGGCTTAGGTTATGGAGAAAATAAAAATGAAAAAGGAACTGTAGAAATTAAGCCTGTTGATAAGCAAAAGCCGAATTTAAAACCTGTTAAGTTTGTAACTGAAAAATCTGAAAATGAGAAATTAGAAGTTAAAAAGGAATTAGCTTCTGACAAACTAAAACAGGAAAAGTCAGCTGAAGTTAACATAGGCTTAATGACAAAGAAGCAGCTTAAGCATAAGCTGAAAGATGTTAAGAATGCAAACAAGGTAAAATCACCTAGGAAAAACAGGAATGGAAAGGAAGGTGTGAATAAAAGCAATAACTATAAATCTGTTCCTGATGCTCCTAGGAAAGCGTGTCATAACTGTGGAAGTTCTAACCATCTGGCTTCTTTTTGCAGGAAGAATAAGAATATTAACTCCTTTTCTTCAAAATCAGGAGTTAAGAGTCAGTCTGTTAGATACAAACCACAAAATCCTTGTTTTCATTGTGGTAGTTTATGGCATTCCATTTATACTTATAAGGAATTTTATAGTTTGTACTATGATTATTATCAAATAAAACCTTCTTTAAAGAAAGTTTCTGTTGTTCCTTCTAGTGTAAGTTCTGATTCAAAGTCTGGTAGTATAAGTTCTGATAAGAAAACTGTTAACATAAAATCTGATGCTAAATCCGCTGCAAATGTTAACAAACCTAAAAAGGCCAAAGGATCCAAGCAAGTCTGGGTCCTTAAAACTAATAATTAGTGGTCTTTTTAATTGCAGGGCAACAGGAAAAATATTTTAATTCTGGACAGTGGATGTTCAGGACATATGACTGGAAATAAGGCCCTGCTATCAGACTTTGTGGAGAAAGCTGGCCCAAGTGTTTCTTATGGAGATGGCAACATTGGAAAAACTTTGGGATATGGCAATATCAATCTTGGGAATGTCATCATTAAAGATGTAGCTCTGGTCTCAGGACTTAAACACAACTTACTGAGTATAAGTCAAATCTGTGACAGAGGTTATCATGTTGATTTCTTTGCAGAACATTGTGAAATAGTTAGTAAATCTAAAGAAAAAATTATTCTGAAGGGATTCAGGCGTGGTAACATTTATGAAGCTAAGCTTTCAACAAGTTCTGATGGTTTTGCAATCTGTTTAGTGAGTAGAGCCTCAACTGAAGAAAGCTGGAATTGGCACAAGAAACTCTCTCATTTAAACTTCAACAAGATAAATGAACTGATCAAGAAAGATCTTGTGAGAGGACTGCCAAAATCAGTGTTTGTTCCTGATGGTCTTTGTGACTCATGTCAGAAGGCTAAACAAAGAAAATCTTCGTTTAAGAGCAAGACTGAATCATCAATTCTTGAGCCTTATTATCTACTTCATGTTGATCTATTTGGTCCAGTGAATGTCATGTCTATTGCAAAGAAGAAATATGCGTTGGTCATAGTAGATGAGTTCACCAGATACATATGGGTGTATTTCTTGCACACAAAAAGTGAAACTGCATCTATCCTGATTGATCATGTCAAACATCTGGATAAATTGATCAAAGATTCTGTGAAAATTTTGAGGAGTGATAATGGCACTGAATTCAAGAATCTGATAATGGAAGAGTTCTGCAAAAATCATGGAATGAAGCAGGAATTTTCTGCTCCTGGAACTCCACAGCAAAATGGAGTTGTTGAAAGGAAGAATAGAACTCTCATTGAAGCTGCACGAACAATGCTTGAAGAAGCAAAGCTTCCAACCTATTTCTGGGCTGAAGCTGTGCAGACTGCTTGTTTTACTCAAAATGCAACACTCATTAACAAGCATGGAAAAACACCATATGAGATGGTGAAGAACAAGAAGCCAAATCTCAAATACTTTCATGTATTTGGATGTAAGTGTTTTGTTCTCAAGACTCATCCTGAACAGCTATCCAAGTTTGATCTAAAAGCTGATGAGGGAATCTTTGTTGGATATCCACTTTCTACAAAAGCCTTCAGAGTCTATAATTTGAGAACAAAAGTGGTCATGGAATCTATCAATGTCTCTTTTGATGACAAGAAGATCACTGGACTTGAAGATTGCATTGATCATGATCAGCTGAGATTTGAAAATGAAGATTCATATTCTGATACCTCAAGTCCTGACAGTCTAAGTCCTGATACTGTAAATTCTGATGGATTAAACTCTGATGTTATTGAAACTGTGGTGACTACATCAAAGGAAGATGCACCAATGCAGGGGGAGCATACTCAAGATATTATCACATCTCAAGAAGCATCAGAACATACATCTGGCTCTTCAAATTCTGATTCGTCAAGTTCTGATAAGCCAAGTACTGACAGTACTGAAAATCTAAATGCTGAAGGATCCAACTCAGAGAGCATAGTTTCAGGGGGAGCATCAGAAAATGAAACCGAAGACAGCATGAATCATGGGGGAGCATCCAGTTCTAGAGAAAATCTTCCATCTGCAAGGAAGTGGACAAAATCACATACACCTGATTTGATAATTGGAAATCCTGAGGCAGGTGTCAGAACTAGAACAGGTACTTCGAATGAATGTCTTTACAATTCTTTTCTCTCTCAGTCTGAGCCAAAGAAAGTGGAAGAAGCTCTTCAAGATGCTGATTGGGTGCAAGCAATGCAGGAAGAGTTGAATGAATTTGAAAGAAACAAAGTCTGGACCTTAGTGCCAAGACCTAAGAATAGATCGGTTGTTGGTACAAAGTGGGTATTCAGAAACAAAACTGACAGTGATGGCATAATTGTAAGGAACAAGGCAAGGCTGGTTGCAAAAGGATATTCTCAACAGGAGGGAATTGACTATGATGAAACATTTGCGCCAGTTGCTAGGTTAGAAGCCATAAGGATATTCATGGCTTATGCTGCTCACAAAAAGTTTACTGTCTTTCAAATGGATGTGAAAAGTGCTTTTCTCAATGGAGAATTGGAAGAGGAAGTATATGTTGAACAACCTCCAGGCTTTGTAGATTCCAAACATCCAGATTATGTCTACAGGCTTGATAAAGCACTTTATGGACTTAAGCAAGCTCCTAGAGCATGGTATGAGACTTTAGCTCAGTTTCTTCTGGAAAGTGGATTCAACAGAGGAACTATTGACAAAACACTGTTCTATCTCAACCATGGCAAGGACTTACTTTTGATCCAGATTTATGTTGATGATATTATTTTTGGGTCTCCAAATGACAAACTTTGCAAAAAGTTTGCCAAACTAATGCAGTCAAGATATCAGATGAGTATGATGGGAGAACTTAGTTATTTTCTGGGCCTTCAAGTCAAGCAGAGTGAAGAAGGAACTTTTATTTGTCAATCTAAGTACACCAGAAACTTGCTGAAGAAATTTGGAATGCAAGACTGTTCAAGTGCATCCACTCCCATGGCCACTGCAACAAAACTGGATAAGGATACTGGTAATTCAGTAGATATTACTGATTACAGAGGTATGATTGGCTCACTTCTCTATCTAACTGCTAGTAGACCAGATATCATGTTTGCTACCTGTCTTTGTGCAAGATTTCAAGCAGATCCAAGAGAACCTCACTTAACAGCTATAAAAAGAATCTTTAAGTATCTTAAAGGAACAGCTGATCTAGGATTATGGTATCCTAGAGAATCAGATTTTAAACTAATAGGTTACTCAGATGCAGATTTTGCAGGTTGCAAAATTGACAGGAAAAGCACAAGTGGTAGCTGCCAATTTCTTGGAGGCAGGTTGGTTTCTTGGTATAGCAAGAAACAAAAGTCAATTTCCACATCAACTGCAGAAGCAGAGTATATTGCTGCAGGAAGCTGCTGTGCACAGATTCTTTGGATGAAGAATCAGTTACTGGATTATGGGTTAACATATTTCAAAATCCCTATTTACTGTGATAATCAAAGTGCTATTGCTATGACAGGTAATCCAGTTCAACACTCTATGACAAAGCACATCAGCATCAGGTACCATTTCATCAGGGAACATGTGGATGAAGGTACAGTGGAATTGCATTTTGTTCCCACAGATCAACAAGTAGCAGATATCTTCACAAAACCACTGTGTGAAGCTACCTTTACAAAATTGGTAAATGAACTTGGAATGATTTCAGGTTCTTTCTCTAAATCTGCTTAAACTTGTTCTATGTTATCAGACTTTATGATCAGTATTTACAGAATTAATCTCTTTGTATATTATGTGCATTAATTGATAAATGTTTTTAAGTACTGACTGTTGTCTGATACATATCTCTTAACTCTAATAAGTGATATATCTGTTTAAGTAATCATTCAATCCTATGAGGATAATTGTGCTAGATACTGACCTACTAGTCTTCAATAAACAAATGATCCCATGAAAGAAGTAATTATTTCTGTGGAAATCTTATGACACAAGCAAATTCTGATACTTGAGCTTAGTTTAGTTTACTTTATTCATCTTATTACTAAGTCCCAAATTAGAATAATGCTACTCATCTGTTTAAGTTCTGATTCTAGTAAAACTGCTGAATGTACTAAGTGCTGATAAACCTCACTTATCAAAAGAAGAAGAACAAGAATCAAAGAATAATATCAGGTACTCCTTTGAGATCTAGAGTAAAAATGTGAATGGGACGACCCAAGTGCATAGCTGGTATTAAGTAAATATGCATTAGAAAAGCAAAATATTTTCTTGGTGACTGTTCATACTCTATGATTACTGGAGAAATACTCTGATAATAGCATAAATTCTGATAAGCAGTCGTGACTCACTTACACTGAGAAGCCACTGTAAAAGAGAATTTCAAAGATGCATAAAATTAGCACAAAAACAGTTGAGGTGGACTCATGCATGAACTCATTTATCAGTAGGTTTCAGGATAATGACAGCTCTTTAGCAAAATTTTAATTATGACTTATTTCTAAGATGTACTGAAGTAAATCAGACTTTACTCTTTATTAGTTATTTAGCTTAATGCACACACAAATCACTCCATATGAATGATGAAATTTTTGTGGTGGTCTATGTTCTTTTAGACAAACAGTCACTGTGTCCCTTTGCACAAATTCTGAGGACACGTTCTAGTTATATGCTCTGATGATTAAGTCCTGAAGACTATAACTCAGAACTTGTATGAAAACTTACTAAGATAGATATTCCTTGTTCGAATTAAGACATTATGTTCTGATGACTGTTAAGTTCTGGTATAGGTCTAAGTTCTGATTTTTCAGTCTAACCCTTTACTTGACTTATCTGTGAGGTGTCAAGGTATTTACCACTACTTTTAAATGCATGTCTGCCATGTGTCCTCAACGGTTACTTTTTGTGTATAAGTAAAAGAGAGCAAAAGATTGTCAAATCTTTTATTTACCATTATATTTTATCTCTCTCTTTACTTTTAAACTCTCTCATCTCCTGACGATTTTCTTTTCAGAGGCATTTTCTCAAACACATTACAGGTTACCGTTTTCTTTTCAAAACATAATGGCACCCAAGGACATTCTCTTTGATGGAGCAAAGTTTGTTCCTAATAACTTCTCTGCGATACTACACACTACAGAGACACCCTCTGAACTTCATTTTATTCAGGACTTTCTCACAAGTTCTGATATTGGGTTTGCTCTAACTGAGCCTACATCAATTTCTGGGGTTCAAGTACTGGAGTTTTGGAGGAGTGGAGTATATGACAATGGTGGTGCTCACGGGTCCCCAAGTTTAATATTTTCATCAAGGGAAAATGAGTATGTTGTGACTCTGTCTACGGTTAGACAGGCATTACAGCTTCCTGAGGACTGTGTTTATTCTACTGTTGATGACTCAGTTCTTCAAAATATGATGGTTAGTCTGGGATATGAAGGAACATTGACCAAGCTTGGACAGTTGAAGAGATCTTTCATACGGAGGGAATGGAGTTTCTTCTTTGATTGTATTACCAAAGCTTTCGCCAACAAATGTACAAATTTTGATCCAATTCCCATATTCAGCCAACAAATCGGGTATGCACTTCTAAATCACACTGATTTTGATTATGCACGTGCAGTTTTGGGTTTTATTGGGGATAGGATGACAGAAGATCGCAATACTGTATATTTTGCAAGATTCTGTCAGCTTATTTATAATTTTTGTTGTAATTCCCCCCAAAATTTTGGTGATCTCATTCCATCTTTCAGAATAGCTAAGAGAGCTTTTACTGATTTATTATCTTCTGATAATAAAAAGGCTGTGTTAAGACCCCTCTTAATACCTTTATCTGTCAAACAAGCCTTAATCACCTATGATCCTGTTAAGTACACTGCACTTTATTCTGATGTTCAAACATCAGAACCTGGTTCATCAGCACCTACCATCTCTACTCAGCCACCTCAAACCTCTCAACCATCTCTCAGAACATATCTCAAGTCCTATGTGAAACCTACATCTTCCAAGCCAAAGAGAACAAAAACTGTTTCTCACACACCTCAGAAGAAGAGGAGGATCGCCTTGAGAGATGACTCAGATTCTGAGGAACCGATTCTTTCTTCAGAACCTGTGGTAACTGCAGCTGAGAAAAAGATTTCTCAGAAGGATTCTGAACTTGGAGGATCTAAGCTTCTCAAGAGGCTTAGAAAAATGACAATTCCTGACACTTCCAAGGACTAGAAATTACCAAGGACATACAAGAAACAGAGGGCAAAAAGGCCAGTTTCAGATGATGAGGAGGAAGCAGCTAAGGAAGGGGATCAGGAATCTCTGATCTCACAAGAAAAAGAATTTGCTCCAGTTACTTCTTCTCCATCCACTCCATCTCAGGAAACTGTATCTGACAAGGCTAATTTCCCATCTGTGTCTCTTGGTCATCAAGGCACAAGTGCTGATAATGCTGATCACCACTTAGTTGTGCCTGGAGTAATTTTCTTAGAAGCTCCAACAGCAACAAATCTTTTGCCAACAACTGTTACTAATGCTATTAAAACTCCGGAATTATCTAAGTCACCTTCTCTGCATCTAGACACTGATGATCAGACCTTAGGTGAGCATCAGGATTTGGCTGTTGATCAGAACTTAGCATCAGATCAGCAATTAGAGGATGCTGACGCCTCCATTGCTACTCACACTGCTATTATATCAGATGATGCTGATTCTATAAGTTCTGATGCTGCACATGCTGGAGATACTGGTGATGATGCTCCAACTGCAAATACTGATGCAGCAGGTCCTTCAGGACACATTCCTCTTTCTAAGTCTGAACTAGTAAAGAAGTATGTTACAGAGGAACCACCAGTGCCTTGGAGTGAAACTCCTGCAGGACAGGAGTGGACTAAGGAATGGAACTCAGTCTCATGTATTCCATCTGCGTTACATCTTACTGAGCACTTTACTAAAGCTGATGAAATGTTAAATTCTGATGATTTCAAAGCTCAGCTTCGTGTCACTGCATTGAGTACTAAAAATCTACAAGGTCTTCATTCAACTACTCATGCCGAAATACACAAGATTCAGGAGAACTTTACCAAACAAGAACAAGTTTGGAAACTTGATAAGAAAAAGTTCTTTCAACCATCTATGGACAGGATTGCTTATATTGAGAAGACTCAAGATCGCCAACAAGCACAGATTGATAAAATTCTGCAAAATCAAGCTTCTTAGCAATCACAACTGACAGAAATCCAATCTTCAGTGGAATTGCTTATCTCTCTTCTACTTCCTGCTGATGCCAAAAAGGGGGAGAAAGTGATTAAGTCCAAATGCAAGGATGACAAGACACTGCAAGGAAAGGATGATGAAAAAGATGACCAAGGAAACTCTGGAATGGGTGGAGGTCATAGTCAAAGTAAAAGATTCTCATCAAGAAATGCTGAAATTGCAAGTCACAGGATAAGTTCTGATACTGGGAAGAGATTAAGTTCTGATACTGGTAAAAGAATAAATTCTGATGAACTTCTAGATCTTGATGAAGAAATGTCAAGACAGTTATTTCTTCAAGAAAATCCAGGAATGGACTTGGAAAGTTTAAAGGAAGAAGAAGCTAGACTTAAATCAGAGAAAGTCACATCTAAATCCGAAGCTTCTGGTAAAAAGTCACTTCCAAAACTGAAAGGTATTGTGATTAAAGAAAAGGCACAAACTGAAGCAACATTTGCTAAATCACAACCAAAGATAGATCCAAGATCCAAGGGTAAAGAAAAGGTTGGTGAACCTGTTAAAGTTTATGTACCTCCTGAAGATGAAGAAATTACTGATGACAAAGATAATCTTGCTCTGACTTCAAGAAAAGTTCTTAAAACAACCTCTGACACAGCTCAAGTTGTTCAGAGTCAAGAAATTAAAAGTTCTGATATTCAAAAGAAGCAAGTAACCTCTGACACAGCTCAAGTTAACTTGATATCAGAAGGAAGATCAAAAACACTCCTACCAGGATTCACTAAAGCAAAACAAACTCAACCTTTGAAGACTACTGTAAGTCGTTTTGAAGCTAGAGTAGTTACTGGAAAGGAAGCAAGAGATAAAACTGGATTGGGAAGTGCTGATGAAAGAAGAGTACACAACACTACCAATGATCCAACTTCCTTGTGTGAACCAGGAATTGGAGCAACTCCTGAAAGATTGAATCAATTGGAATCTGTACAAATGGTTTACCATACCTACTTGAAGGAACACATCTTGTTGTATTTCATGACAGATGGTAGGGTTTATCATATAAGACAAAATGCCATTCTATTGAAGTATTTTGAAGAATTGGAGCATGTATTATTCTTACTTCAAGTGGATGACAGATTGACAGGGACTGCTGCAAATTATTTGAAAGAACAGATTCAGAGACAGAAAAGACTTTATTCTGTTAAGTCTGACAGCATATATGTTCCAAAGTACAGAAATCACAATGGTGATATTGTTGATATGAAGCCTAATACTGCACATATCAGAACATATCTTGGTATTAAGGGGCTTGAATTCAATCTAGAGTCTGACAAAGCTTATGTCATAAGACTAGATCGGGAGTTGAGAAAATCAAAGATTAATGATCTCAGAGCTGCAATATTTCAAACTGGTGAAGATACTGCAGAGCTTAAAGATGTCAAACGGAGAATGATTGATGAACTCAGATATGCTGAGAAATGTTTGTTAAAGAATTATCTCAGAACAACTCCTGACATCAGAGAGATCAGAAAATGATGAAGCCAAGTCAAAGATCTACAACTACTTAAATTCTGATGTGTATACAGACTAAAGTTGTTATCAGAAGTTGAATTGGTAAAAGCTTTAAGGACTGTAAGTTGTAGTTATCTTGTCTGTTTCTCATGCATTTGTACTTAATGTTTTTGACATCATCAAATATCTGTTAAACTTGTATATTTTGCTAATTTACATGTTGGGGGAGATTGTTAGATATATTTGATAATGTCATGGCTAATATGTTTTATGTTTAGATTTCAGATCTTATTTGAACAGAACAAATCAGTACTTAACTGATCAGTACTTATACTGAACGTCAGAACTTAAGGGATATCAGTACTTATGTTATCAGGAGATAAGCATCAGGAGATAGATATCAGAACTTAAGTGCTGAAGGACGATCAGATAAGGACAGTAGCTGATTAAAGTTAAGAAGATCAAGATAAACATAAGAAGAGATATGCATGAAGAAGGAATTCCGTAAAGAATGGAATACTTGGAAGGAAAGATATCTGATTGATATATATTAGGAAGCAGAATTATATTCCATATCAATTAGCGATTATCTTGTAACTGTATAATATATAAACACAGACATAGGGTTTACACTATAAGTGTTATCATTATTGAGAATATTATTTACTGTAACCCTAGCAGCTCTCGTGATATTTTGTTCATCACTGAGAGATAACAGTTCCAGATTGTAACAGAGTTTATTGTTTCAATAAAGTTTGTTTTCTGTTACATAAGTTCTTGAAGTTTGATTTGATTGTAATAAACACTGTATTCACCCCCTCTACAGTGAAAGTGTGACCTAACATCTATTAGATAGATAAGATCAATTGTTGTTCACCAAATTATCCAAGA
The DNA here is from genome assembly GCF_009905375.1 of Apium graveolens. Classification (NCBI taxonomy): domain Eukaryota; kingdom Viridiplantae; phylum Streptophyta; class Magnoliopsida; order Apiales; family Apiaceae; genus Apium; species Apium graveolens. The sequence continues at coordinate 192,516,419 of NC_133655.1, read as the reverse complement.
ATTATATATGATATAATTGACAACTATTGTCTACCTAAATAATCATGTTTTAAGGATACCAGTGGTTGACTTAGAACATGACGAAATATGGATCTTGGCTCACTAGAAAGATTTATGGGATATACTTTCCGAATTAATAGTTAGGGCTATTAATTTGATAAAAAATAGTGGGAGATATATTATGAATATATCATATCATATGAACATAAAATTTTAACTCAGATAATCTAATGTTTATTTTGCACTTTTATTATTGTAGATACTGAGTAATGGCAAACAACACAAACACACTGTTCGTACGTTCAGTCCTTGAGAAGGACAAGATGACAGGAGGAAACAACTTCCTAGACTGGCAGAGGAATTTGAGGATTGTCCTCAGGCAGGAGCGCAAGCTTCATGTCATTGATATTCCTCCTCCAGGCCCCCTTCCTGAGGGTGCTACTGCTGATGAACGAGTAGCACACACAAGGGATGAGAATGATGCAAATGACGTTGCATGTCTTATCTTGGCAACTATGAGTGTTGAGCTTCAAAGACAACATGTGCATATGGATGCATATACTATCAATGAGCACTTGCAAAGCATGTTTTCAAGCCAAACTCGTCAAGAAAGGTTCAACACGAGTAAGTCACTTTTTAATTACAAACAAGGGGCGAGTGAACCAGTTGGCCCACATGTTCTGAAGATGATTGGTTACATTGAGTACCTTGAAACTTTGGGTTTCCCGATTGGTCCGGAAACTGGTATTGACCTAATCATGAATTCTTTGAATAACAAATTCACTCAGTTTGTTGTGAACTACAATATGAATGAATTTGACAAAACACCTACTGAATTGTTGCATATGTTGAGAACATATGAGACCAACATGAAGACAGTTGAACCTGCTCCCATACTGATGGTGGGAAATAAAGGTAAGGCCAAAGGGAAGGGCAAATGGAAGGGTAAGAAGAAGATTGGATCTGATTCTACACCCAAGCCAAAGTCAGGTCCCAAACAGGCTTTAAAGCCTAAAGGTGGTGTGGCCAAGGGTGAATGTCACTACTGTAAGAAAGATGGTCACTGGAAGAGAAACTGTCCAATTTACTTGGAGGATCTGAAGAAAAAGAAAGCAGTTCAGATTTCTGGATCAGGTATTTATGTTATAGAAGTCAATTTGTCTATTTCTACATATTGGGTATTTGATACTGGATGTGCTTCTCATATTTGTATAAATGTGCAGGGCCTGCAGAGAAGTAGAACTTTGGCTAAGGGAGAAGTGGACCTAAGAGTAGGCAATGGAGCAAAAGTTGCTGCTTTAGCTGTAGGGACTTATTATTTATCTATGCCCTCTGGGCTTGTTTTAGAACTAGAAGACTGTTTTTACGTGCCTGCGATTCGCAGAAACATTATTTCTGTTTCTTATTTAGACAAGAAAGGTTTTTCGTTTACAATAAAGAACAACAGATGCTCTTTTGCTTTGAATGATTTAACCTATGGTGTTGCGCGTTTATTTAATGGTTTATATGTTCTTGATTTAGATAACCCTGTCTGTAATATAGAAAACAAACGACTTAAAATGAATGACTCAAATCAAACATACCTCTGGCATTGTCGTCTAGGCCACATAAATGAGATACACATATCCAAATTACATAAGGATGGATACTTGGATAAGTTTGATTTTGAATCATACCAAGAATGCGAATCTTGTTTGCTTGGTAAGATGACTAAAGCCCCTTTCACTGGTAAGGGTCAAAGGGCCACTAAACGTCTGGAGCTAATACATAGTGATGTATGTGGCCCAATGCGTGTAATGGCTAGTGGAGGCTACTACTACTTCATAACATTTACTGATGATTTCAGTAGATATGGATATGTATATCTTATGAAGAACAAATCCGATTCTTTTGAAAAATTTAAAGAATACAAGGTTGAAGTAGAGAAGCAAATTGGAGAAGATGCAAGTATTACGATCTTACGATCCGATCGTGGGGGTGAATACTTAAGTACCGAATTTAGAGAGTATTTGAAAGAGTGTGGTATTGTATCACAACTCACTCCGCCAGGAACACCTCAATGGAATGGAGTTTCAGAGAGGAGAAATCGCACCTTGTTGGACATGGTGCGATCGATGATGAGTCATGCAGATCTTCCAATTAGTTTCTGGGGTTACGCTCTAGAAACAGCGGCTTTCACACTTAACCGTGTTCCTACTAAGAAGGTTCAAAAGACTCCATATGAGATATGGAAGGAGAAACGGTCAGGCATGAACTTTATGAAAGTTTGGGGATGTAAGGCATTTGTGAAACGTCAAGAATCTGACAAGCTTGGACCTAAATCCGAAGAGTCCCTTTTTTTAGGATACCCTAATGAAACAAAGGTGTATTATTTTTATAGTCCTTCTGAGCAGAAAGTGTTTATTGCTCGAGATGCTATCTTCATGGAAAGAGATTTTGTTTCCAAAAGAAACAGTGGGAGAACTATAGATCTCGATGAAGATCGAGAACCGCAAAATAGCATTGAACCTGAAGTGGAACAAGAGCAGAATAATGATAATGCTCAACAAACACAGGTTGTTCGTAGATCTGGTAGATTTCGCCATGAGCCAGAGAGATATGGATTTCTCATGACTCAGTGTGGTGATTTGATGCTCATAGATGAAGATGAGCCTCTCACATACCAAGATGCTATGAACAGTCCAGACTCTAAGAGATGGCTTGAAGCCATGAAATCCGAGATAGATTCCATGTACGAAAACCAAGTATGGACTTTGGTTAATCCACCTGAAGGGGTAAAACCCATAGGGTGCAAATGGGTTTTTAAGAAGAAAAAGGGCATGGATGGAAATGTTCAGACCTATAAAGCTAGGCTGGTTGCAAAAGGTTTCAAACAAATTCATGGTATTGACTATGATGAAACTTTCTCACCAGTGGCTATGGTCAAGTCTATAAGGATTTTACTTGCCATTGCAGCATTCCATGATTATGAAATCTGGCAAATGGATGTCAAAACAGCCTTCCTTAATGGAAGTCTTGAAGAGGATGTGTACATGACACAACCTGAGGGTTTTGTCGATCCAAGGAATGCTGGCAAGGTATGTAAATTGCGTCGATCCATTTATGGATTGAAGCAATGCTCTAGGAGATGGAATATCCATTTTGATGAAATAGTCACAGAGTATGGCTTTGTTCAAAACGAAGATGAACCGTGTGTTTACAAAAAGGTTAGTGGGAGCTATGTGGCATTCATAGTACTATATGTTGATGATATACCACTAATGGGGAATGACATACCTTCTCTAAAGGCTGTTAAGACTTGGTTAGGGAGCAATTTCTCCATTAAAGACTTAGGAAAGGCATCCTACATTCTAGGAATGAGGATCTATAGAGAAAGATCTAGAAGGATGATCGGTCTAAGTCAGAGCACATACATTGATAAGGTTTTGCATCGTTTTGGAATGCAAAATGCAAAAAGGGGATATGTCCCCGTGTCTCAAGGGATAACGATCTCTAAGGACCAGTGTCCGAAATCATTGGATGAGAAGGACCACATGAATAAAGTTCCATATGCTTCAGCAATTGGATCTATCATGTATGCAATGGTATGTACTCGCCCAGATGTCTCGTATGCTTTGAGCATGACGAGCAGATACCAGTCTAATCCGGGTGAAGGTCATTGGACGGCAGTTAAGAATATTCTTAAGTACCTGAAAAGAACTAAAGATTCATTCTTAGTGTATGGAGGAGAAGAGAAACTCGTTGTAAAAGGTTATACCGATACAAGTTTCCAAACAGACAGAGATGATACTGTATCACAGTCTGGTTTTGTGTTTTGTCTAAACGGAGGTGCTGTAAGCTGGAAGAGTTTAAAGCAAGAAACAGTAGCTGATTCTACAATGGAGGCTGAGTACATTGCAGCTTGTGAAGCAGCTAAGGAGGCCGTTTGGATTCGAAAGTTCATTTCTGATTTGGGAGTGGTTCCATCGATCGCAGATCCGATTGATCTATACTGCGATAATAATGGAGCCATTGCACAGGCTAAAGAACCTAGATCACACTCCCGGGCTAAAGATATACTCAGGAGATTTCACCTTATTCGAGAGATTAATGAAAGGGGTGATATACACATATGTAAATTGCACACAAATGATAACATTGCAGACCCACTGACCAAAGGCTTGTCGCAGCAGAAGCACGATGGTCACACTAGTTCCATGGGTATTAGATATATGGGTGATTGGCTCTAGTGCAAGTGGGAGATTGTTAGTGTAGGTGCCCTAGAGGCAATACATTATTCTTTTATAATCTTTATGTCAGTTGATCATTCAATAAATGTATTTATTATGACCTTAATTACTGCGATATTTTGTTAGCATAATAAATGTCCTTAGAATCATGATACAAATTGTATAGTTTAAGTACATGACTTGAACTTGAGATTATATAATATATCATATTCTTAAAGGTCCCTAGTCGAGTATTATTATATAGGACAATAATAATACATAGATAGACTAGTATGTTGTTTGACAAGATAACCACATCTCATTGGTTATAAGTATGGGGATACTAAAGTCAATACATAGGTACATGTGAGAGTACATGGTACTGGACAGACCCACAATGAGATTCTTCATGTTTAATAAAGTCATAAGAAAGACTCACAGTGATAATGGTGTAACGATCCTTTCACTTGAAATCATTATATTTCTATACGAGGATTAATATACTTTGACTACATTAAAAGTTACTTTTGATCGGGTGATGATAAAAGTGGACATCGGGTATATCATGAGTCGTATGAGAAATATGAATGATAGATAAAGGATTTAACCCTCCTATAATTAGGAGAGATATTATTGGCCTCTTGATTGAGTGAGATTATAAAAGCATGGCCATGCTCAAATAATGATTTGTCTCGATAATCTACTTATGGATCAAGTAAACCCGGATTAAATGTTGAAGAGGATGACTAAATACATGCCTCGAGTTTAATCTATAATATGTATGTTTAAAGGGATTATATTACACGAAAAATATTAATCACGAAAGGTTTTATCTAATCACGATTTAATTATTGTTTAATTGGGTAAGAATGATGTATTACTAGATACCGCTCATTGTTTATAATTTTATTAGAGAATAAAATTATTGTCAATTAAATAATAGCCTATAGGGTCGCACAAATAGAGCACTTAATGGAATAGTTAATTTAAATTATAGATTTAAATTAATTGATGATTATTTGAATTTTATTATAATTAAGTAAGACTTAATTGAGATAATATAAATTCGAATTAAAAGGAATGTTTTTGCCCATAATAATTAAGTATGACTTAGTTATTAATTAAATAATAGAAATTCATTTTTATTATTTAATCCAATACCTACTAGGGTTGGACTTTGCTATTATGGGCCTTTTTAATCAGCCATTATAAATAGATAATGATAGGTTAAAGAGGCTTGTACATTTTTTAAGAAAACCCTAGCGGCAAAGAGAGGCAGAGGCAATTCAGATCGTCAAGAAGGAGGCTAGTACATCCATTCCGTAGTCAAGTTCGTGAGACGTTCTTGAAGGTGCTCGTGTGGATACCATAGAGGTGTTTCTCCGAGAGGTAGACACAAAGCGTGATAGCTAGGATCTCCGTTGAGTTCGTGAAAGTTAATCTCTTGAAAGGTATGATTCGTTATCTCCATAATCTGCCCATAATTATACATGGATCCTGTTTTTGGGTTTCGAAATTTTTGTTTTATTTACGTTTATCCGCTGCGTTTTATGCCTTCGGAACCCAATATGAAAGCCGCTGTTTCTAGAGCGTAACCCCAGAAACTAATTGGAAGATCTGCATGACTCATCATCGATCGCACCATGTCCAACAAGGTGCGATATCTCCTCTCTGAAACTCCATTCCATTGAGGTGTTCCTGGCGGAGTGAGTTGTGATACAATACCACACTCTTTCAAATACTCTCTAAATTCGGTGCTTAAGTATTCACCCCCACGATCGGATCGTAAGATCTTAATACTTGCATCTCCGCCAATTTACTTCTCTACTTCAACCTTGTATTCTTTAAATTTTTCAAAAGAATCGGATTTGTTCTTCATAAGATATACATATCCATATCTACTGAAATCATCAGTAAATGTTATGAAGTAGTAGTGATGTAATATCCGGGATATATCGTGTAATTATTTTTGATATTATTATGTGTGCTTAGTATCTATTCTGTGAGTTAATTGTTAAGTGTTATCTGTACTTGAATATTCAAAAATAATATTAATTGAGTATTTTAATTTTTATATGTCCAAAATAAAATATAGATAATTGTTATATCTTCCTAATTATTTTTATGTTGATTTATGGATTTATAAGAATCATATGAAATTTCTAAAATCTTTTTCCGGGTAATTAAAATCTATTTTATAAAAACGGGAACCAACCGACGTCAACCGTTGTTACGTTTTTGGAACCCGAAACTCTTTCGAGAACTCCTTCCTAACCTAATTGTAATATTCCGAGCATATTCCATGTTTCGACTTTGTCGATCCGGCGTACGGTTTGTCCTGCGTGGGTCCCGGCGCAACATTTTCGATACAATATTCGTTTCGGTAAATCAATAAAACCCATATTTTCGATAAACGGGAGCTTTTTATTAAACTATCACAATTATCACTTCGTAATACGTGTAACCAGGCGCTGGGACCAAGACCGCAGTACAAATTGTACTGATTTGGATAATTATCCCGAAAACTGATACCGTTTGGATCAGTTTTTACAAATAAATGTACCGTTTTATATCCGGAATGATCCAACGGGATACTAATTTTTCGTAAATATAAATAGCCTTTTACCGTATTTTATTTCGTATCAAAATCATTTGCAGATAGTTAATTATATAATTTTCAGAGAAAAGCCCTAATTTCCTAAAACTGTTCTAAGAATCAAACAGCAAAACGAAGGCGTTACCGATCTCTATTTTCAAAGCTTGAGTAACCAAAATGAAGGATTTGAGGTGTTCTATCAGATTCTGAGCTTTGTTTCACTGCAGAAATCAAGGTTATTTTTCTAAAAATTTATTTATTTTCGAATTTATTTTATTAAAAATATGAAATTTTGTTCGGATGATTGTTTGTATGATTTGATGATTGCATGTTGTAGAGCTTATTTTCCTGATGATTTTCATATGTCATACGTCTGATTTGGAGTTCAATAACATGTTCAAATTTGAGTTTGATTTTCGAATTTTAAAATTAGGGTTTATAACTCGTATGAATGTTCTTAATTGAAATTTTAGGGTTTCTTATTCTGTGATAGATTGATGTTGTGTTATAGTGGGTTGTGTTCTCTGTGAAATTTGCAATCTAGTCGTATAAGTTTCATGAACCAACGAGGTCTGTAGAGAAGGGAGTTGTGTTTTGAAGTTTTCCGATGTTCGCCGGAAACTGGAAAATTTCACGGCCCAATTCCGGCCAACTCAGGGATTGTTAGGTTGTTTTGATTGCATGGTTGTGTTCCTGGTAACCTGTAGATGTGATCTGGAGGTGTTGGTGGGGTGAGGACGCCGGGAACGTGTTCTCCGGCCACCCCCGACTTTTTCCGGCGACTGGACTGCAAAATTGCAGTTTGGTCCCTGTAGTTTTGAAAACGATGCAGTTTGGTCCCTGTAGTTTCCAGACTTTGCAAAAATTGGATTTCTGTTTTAAAAATTTTTAAAAATCATATTTCCTATTTATTTTTATTATAAAAATTCGTTTTTAATTTCTGAAAATTCTAAAAATTATTATATTAATTCCAAAAATTATTTTTTATTCACAAATAAATCTGAATTAATTAGTTAATTAATTTCAGTTAATTTTTAATTGATTAATTAGTCAATTAATTCAAAAATTAATTGATTAATTGATTTAATTAATTATTGATTGATTTAATTAATTATTAATTGATTTTTAATTAATTATTTAATTAGATTTAATTATTTAAAAATGATTTAAAAATTCCAAAAAATAGTTTCGAGCTTTAAAATATTATTCTAAATTATTTTCAAGGCTCGATAATTATTCTAAAATTGTTTCGGAGCCAGAATTGGCCAACCGAACCCTGTTTATTATTCCGAAATTGATCCAACGACCCGTTTTAATTCCGAAAAATGTTTTAAAAATCATTTTAAATACCCAAAAGCATATTTATGACCCGAGACTTCTTTATAAATGATATGTCAATGATTACGTGATGTATTATGTGTTATACGTGACCTGTTGTTTGACTATCGGTCTATATATTCGGTGTTTACTTGGTTATTACATAGATTTCAATCCCTTAATCGGATTTGGGTAAAACGAAGGGTAGATAGAAGTATGTGTTGAATAGAATCTTGTGAGTTGATGATTGATAGATGCTTATGATATGTGAGCAGAAGAGGCAAGACGTAGGAAAGGAAAACAGATAGTTGAAGAGCAAGACGGTTGTGATTGGAAGCGAGTGCAGAGTAGTAAGCTAATACCAGGCAAGTGTTCTGAACTTTATCGAGATATTGTAGTACTTGATAATCCTGTGATATTGCAAGTGCTTTGAAGTACAGAAACCTAAATCCTGATTTCGGTTATTGTTCTTGAGCCATGAATCATATTCTTTCTAATCCATTGATTATTGTATACCCAAACAAGAACCACAAATCTACGATACTACTCCACAAATACATGCAAACAAAATCCCAAACACTGAACTGAATTACTTGTACATTCAATCATTGTATCCTATGCTTTGAAAGCCTAAATCTTTGAAACCCTGAAATGTTGATTCCTTTGTTATCCAATTCTTTCATTACCCAGCATTCAAGCTTTGAAAGTACCTTGTTGATCCTTACAAGGATTGAAACCCTTTCATTGTTAAACATTTATTGTTGTTAATAATTTCGGTTATTGTTTATTATTACATATTCTGTTATTATGTTAGAATTGGATTGTTTTTATAAAATTGTGGACCAGATCCGTGGTCAGACCATATAATGGTCAAGTTAGGCCAATGTGTGCCTTGGATCCAGTAGTTAGAGCAATGCTGTGTGCCTTGCTCGGGGTTAGTGCGTGACTGATCAGCAGCCTAACCTTGGTTTTTAAATTAAAAGTATAATATCCAATTCTAAATCATAATCAATTGTTCACTTGATATCATAAACATATTCACCCGATGATCATTATTCTCAGTTTTGTCATTGTGACTTGCTGAGCTAGTTAGCTCATTCGTGCGATGTTGTTTATATTCTTTCCAGTTAAAAAGGAACCAGTTGGTAAAGAGGATCCCCAGTCCAGCGCGAGAGCTAGGGGTTCAGGTTGAGAAAGCTGAGCTAGTAGGCTTCTTTTGGAATAATTTAAGTTTGTAAAAGTTTGTAATAATGTTTAATACTCAGTTTGAATTTGAAATAGTTGGGATTTGAACGGTTTGTAATATATTAGTGTGTTTGGCTTGTGTGCATACTTTAACCTATTGCGGTTTGTGGTGGTTGGTAAGTAAGGTCATTGCATATATTATTATTATCTTTATTATTGTTATAAGCAGGTTATAATTAAAGTGTGTGTGTGGACTCCAAACTTCTGACCCGGGTTTGGAGGGCGCCACAAGTAGCCTCCTCTAGCCATTACACGCATTGGGCCACATACATCACTATGTATTAGCTCCAGACGTTTAGTGGCCCTTTGACCCTTACTAGTGAAAGGGGCTTTAGTCATCTTACCAAGCAAACAAGATTCGCATTCTTGGTATGATTCAAAATCAAACTTATCCAAGTATCCTTCCTTATGTAATTTGGATATGCGTTTCTCATTTATGTGGCCTAGACGACAATGCCAGAGGTATGTTTGATTTGAGTCATTCATTTTAAGTCATTTATTTTCTATATTACAGACAGGGTTATCTAAATCAAGAACATATAAACCATTAAATAAACACGCAACACCATAGGTTAAATCATTCAAAACAAAAGAGCAACTGTTGTTCTTTATTGTAAACGAAAAACCTTTCTTGTCCAAACAAGAAACAGAAATAATGTTTCTGCGAATCGCAGGCACGTAAAAACAGTCTTCTTGTTCTAAAACAAGCCCAGAGGGCATAGATAAATAATAAGTCCCTACAGCTAAAGCAGCAACTTTTGCTCCATTGCCTACTCTTAGGTCCACTTCTCCCTTAGCCAAATTTCTACTTCTCTGCAGGCCCTGCACATTTATACAAATGTGAGAAGCACATCCAGTATCAAATACCCAAGATGTAGAAATAGACAAATTGACTTCTATAACATAAATACATGATCCAAAAATCTGAACTGCTTTCTTTTTCTTCAGATCCTCCAAGTAAATTGGACAGTTTCTCTTCCAGTGACCATCTTTCTTACAGTAGTGACATTCACCCTTGGCCACACCACCTTTAGGCTTTAAAGGCTGTTTGGGACCTGACTTTGGCTTGGGTGTAGAATCAGATCCAATCTTCTTTTTACCCTTCCATTTGCCCTTCCCTTTGGCCTTACCTTTATTTCCCACCATCAGTATAGGAGCAGGTTCAGCTGTCTTCATGTTGGTCTCATATGTTCTCAACATATGCAACAATTCAGTAGGTGTTTTGTCAAATTCATTCATATTGTAGTTCACAACAAACTGAGTGAATTTGTTGTTCAAAGAATTCATGATTAGGTCAATACCAGTTTCCGGACCAATTAGGAAACCCAAAGTTTCAAGGTACTCAATGTAACCAATCATCTTCAGAACGTGTGGGCCAACTGGTTCACTCGCCCCTTGTTTGCAATTAAAAAGTGACTTACTCGTGTTGAACCTTTCTTGACGAGTTTGGCTTGCAAACATGCTTTGCAAGTGCTCATTGATAGTATATGCATCCATATGCACATGCTGTCTTTGAAGCTCAGCACTCATAGTTGCCAACATAAGACATGCAACATCATTTGCATCATTCTCATCCTTTGTGCGTGCTGCTCGTTCATCAGCAGTAGCACCCTCAGGAAGGGGGCCTGGAGGAGGAATATCAATGACATGAAGCTTGCGCTCTTGCCTGAGGACAATCCTCAAATTCCTCTGCCAGTCTAGGAAGTTGTTTCCTCCTGTCAGCTTGTCCTTCTCAAGGACTAAACGTACAGATAGTGTGTTTGTGTTGTTTGCCATTACTTAGTATCTACAATAATAAAAGTGCAAAATAAACATTAGATTGTTTGAGTTAAAATTTTATGTTCATATGATTATGATATATTCATAATATATCTCCCACTATTTTTTTATCAAATTAATAGCCCTAACTATTAATTCGGAAAATATATCCCATAAATCTTTCTAGTGAGCCAAGATCCATATTTCGTCATGTTCTAAGTCAACCACTGGTATCCTTAAAACATGATTATTTAGGTAGACAACAGTTGTCAATTATATCATATATAATTCTTGGATAATTTGGTGAACAACAATTGATCTTATCTATCTAATATATTTTTAACCAAACTCTATGCTTCTAAGTTCATAATAGTTAAATATAACCGTTTATATTCACCTTATTATGATGACTCAATTAAGTTAGACCCAATAATACAACGTCCGAATATAACCATTTATATTCGTCGCATTTCACCATGATAGATAGGAGTCCCCTGCCACTGACAGCCCTTCCCCTTATCGATCTAGGATTTAATGAGTGTTCATTCATTGGAAAGCATCTGATTAAAACTTAATATTTTTACTTAGGGATATTTAATTTAGAACGATCATGATCCCATCATAAAGAGATTCCCAATTTTTCCTTGAATAAAATACTTCAAATCAATACTCGTCAATGGTTTGATTTCCAGGTAGTGGAGGAGTCACATCGGTCTCGCTTAAAACCCACAGCCTTACAAGTTCCATGAACCCGTTGTTGACAAAATCGCCCCATGTCAGAAATAAAGAAAATTCGTATTTTATTCCGTGTTTCATAAACACAAGAATCTCATGATCGTTTGTTAATTTTAAATCTTGAGTCGTTACAGATTTTATCTTGTTTAAAGGCATGGCATGGGTGATGTATCTAATACATACATGCATCATTAATCTAATTAAAACATGCATTTTCTACTCTACACATACTATTTATACATCATATGAAAAGTGCGTAAAGTAAACGTGCAATAGTTATGGCCCAATCATATGTGATCTTTTCAGGCTAATGAAAAGATCAAGGTCAGTCTATGGTGTAAAAATAACTATTACATATGTCTTCTCTATTGCTTCCATTGTCTCCTTGGCCTCCATAGGATGCCTCCTCTTTCCCTTGTCCTTCTTGGATGTTACATTAAGAATTATACTAATGAACTTTCAAAAGAACTCGAGTTGCATTCGAGATAAAACAACTACAAATAGAAAACGACATGCAAGTCGTATTTATTACAAACCAAAAGAATAAACCATTACAACTAAGGTCATAAGGCCATAACTATGCACCATGCTCAAGTAACCATTAAAGAACATGATAGATCATATAAAGATGACATACTATTTATCACTTATCATGATCCAATCAAGAATAATAAATAAGTAAAGCATATGTCATAAGCACAAATTAAAAACGAAACCCTAAGCACGCGGATCGAGCCCCCCGATGGCGGAAATTTTTGCAAAATCAAGTATCAGAATACTAGCAAAACATGTATCAGAATACTATTTCAGAAGCATGTATCAGTATACACACGATCCATATCCCAGTTACCAAAAACATGTATCAGTATACATATTTTAAGAGATCGCATACATATGAGTTATGGCAGATCTTAAACATACTAGTATCATCATATAGATCATTAACAGATTCATCATATCATACATATAACATAATTGTTATCATGGCAGACTCATATAACAGAACTGTTATCATGGCAGACTCATCACACATGCATACTTGTAAAAATACAGTAAACACGTAACCAAATCAGCCCCTTATACACGTAGCTCTGATGCCATTGTTGGGTTTCGAAGGCATAAAACGCAGCGGATAAACGTAAATAAAACAAAAAAATTCAAAACCCAAAACAGGATCCATGATAATTATGGGCAGATTATGGAGATAACGAATCATACCTTTCAAGAGCTTAACTTTCACGAACTCAACAGAGATCCTAGCTATCACGCTTTGTGTCTACCTCTCGGAGAAACACCTCTATGGTATCCAAACGAGCACCTTCAAGAACGTCTCACGAACTTGACTACGGATTGGATGTACTAGCCTCCTTCTTGACGATCTGAATTGCCTCTGCCTCTCTTTTCTGCTAGGGTTTTCTCAAAAATGTACAAGCCTCTTTAACCTATCATTATGTATTTATAATGGCTGATTAAAAAGGCCCATAACAGCAAAGCCCAACCCTAGTAGGTATTGGATTAAATAATAAAAACGAATTTCTATTATTTAATTAATAACTAAGTCATACTTAATTATTATGGGCAAAAACATTCCTTTTAATTCGAATTTATATTATCTCAATTAAGTCTTACTTAATTATAATAAAATTTAAATAATCATCAATTAATTTAAATCCATAATTTAAATTAACTATTCCATTAAGTGCTCTATTTGTGCGACCCTATAGGCTATTATTTAATTGGCAATAATTTTATTCTCTAATAAAATTATAAACAATGAGCGGTATCTAGTAATACATCATTGTTACCCAATTAAACAATAATTAAATCGTGATTAGATAAAACCTTTCGTGATTAATGTTTTTCGTGTAATATAATCCCTTTAACCATACATATTATAGATTAAACTCGAGGCATGTATTTAGTCATCCTCTTCAACATTTAATCCGGGTTTACTTGATCCATGAGTAGATTATCGAGACAAATCATTATTTGAGCATGGCCATGCTTTTATAATCTCACTCAATCAAGAGGCCAATAATATATCTCCTAATTATAGGAGGGTTAAATCCTTTATCTATCATTCATATTTCTCATACGACTCATGATATACCCGATGTCCACTTTTATCATCACCCGATCAAAAGTAACTTTTAATGTAGTCAAAGTATATTAATCCTCGTATAGAAATATAATGATTTCAAGTCAAAGGATCGTAACACCATTATCACTGTGAGTCTTTCTTATGACTTTATTAAACATGAAGAATCTCACTGTGGGTCTGTCCAGTACCATGTACTCTCACATGTACCTATGTATTGACTTTAGTATCCCCATACTTATAACTAATGAGATGTGGTTATCTTGTCAAACAACATACTAGTCTATCTATGTATTATTATTGTCCTATATAATAATACTCGACTAGGGACCTTTAAGAATATGATATATTATATAATCTCAAGTTCAAGTCATGTACTTAAACTATACAATTTGTATCATGATTCTAAGGACATTTATTATGCTAACAAAATATCGCAGTAATTAAGGTCATAATAAATACATTTATTGAATGATCAACTGACATAAAGATTATAAAAGAATAATGTATTGCCTCTAGGGCACCTACACTAACAATAAATTTTAGTCATAGGAAATAAAATTAAAAATTTTCAAAAACATCTAGCATGTCAGGATTAGAAAAATCTAGTAAAAGGACACTCCAAACAACGAGACTCGTTCCCGATTTACTAGATAAATTTTTAAAATGATTTCTTTGATGATCCAACCGTACGGATGTTAATATATATCAATTTTAATCATATAAAAAAATTGTTAAAAAAATTCAAATTCATCTTGCATGTCAGGATTAGAAAAATCTAGTAAAAGTACAACTCCAGAAAACGAGACTCGTTCTCGAGTTACTAAATAAATTTTTAAAATGATTTCTTTGAAGATCCAACAGTACGGATATTAAGATATATCAATTTTAGTCATAGGAAAAAAATATTATAAAGTTTTAATTTCATCTAGCATGTCAGGATTAGAAAAATCTTGTAAAAGGACACTCCAAACAACAATACTCGTTCCCGATTTACTAGATAAAATTTTAAAATGATTTCTTTGATGATCTAACCATACGGATTTGAAGATATATGAATTTTAGTCATATGAAAAAATTATTAAAAAAAATCAAATTTATCTTGCATGTGAGGATTTGAAAAATCTAGTAAAAGTATAAATCTAGACAACGAGACTCGTTCCCGATTTACTAGATAAATTTTAAAATAATTTTTTCGACGATTCAACCGTACGGATGTTAATATATATCAATTTTAGTCACAGAAAAAATTATTAAAAAATTTCAAATCCATCTTGCATGTCAGAATTAGAAAAATGTAGTAAAAGAACGATTCCACACAACGAGACTCGTTCCCTATTTACTAGATAAATTTTTAAAATGATTTCATAGACGATCCAATCTTATAGATGTTAAGATATATCAATTTTAGTCATAGGAAAAAATTATTATAAAATTTCAAATTCATCTTGCATGTCAGGGTTAGAAAAATCTAGTAAAAGGGCACTTCAATCAACGAGACTCGTTCCCGATTTACTAGATAAATTTTTAAAATGATTTCATTGACGATCCAACCGTACGGATGTTAAGATATATCAATTTTAGTCATTTGAAAAAATTATTAAAAAAATTAAAATTCATTTTTCATGTCAAGATTAGAAAAATCTAGTAAAAGTACAACTCCACACAAAGAGACTCGTTCCCGATTTACTAGATAAATTTTAAAAATGATTTCATCGACGATCCAACCTTACGGATACTAAGATAAATCAATTTTAGTCATAGGAAAAAAAAATTAAAAAATGTCAAATACATCTAACATGTCAGGATTAGAAAAATCTAGTAAAAGGACACTCCAAACAACGAGACTCTTTCCCGATTTACTAGATAAATTTTTAAAATGATTTTTTCGATGATACAACCGTACGGATGTTAAAATATATTAATTTTAGTCATATGAAAAAATTATTAAAAAAATTCAAATTCATCTTGCCTGTTGAGATTTGAAAAATATAGTAAAAGTACAACTACAGACAACGAGACTCGTTCCGGATTTACTAGATAAATTTTTAAAATGATTTCTTCGACGATCCAAACATACGGATGTCAAGATATATCAATTTTATTCATATGAAAAAATTATTAAAAAAATTCAAATTCATCTTGTATGTCAGGATTAGAAAAATCTAGTAAAAGTACAATTCCACACAACGAGACTCGTTCCCTATTTACTGGATAAATTTTTAAAATGATTTCTTCAATGATCCAACTGAATGGATATTAAGATATATCAATTTTAGTCATATAAAAAAATTATTA
This sequence comes from Apium graveolens, assembly GCF_009905375.1. NCBI lineage: Eukaryota > Viridiplantae > Streptophyta > Magnoliopsida > Apiales > Apiaceae > Apium > Apium graveolens. Next base: position 192,500,164 of record NC_133655.1, on the reverse strand, counting down.
AAAAAATTCAAATTCATCTTGCATGTCTGGATTAAAAAAATCTAATAAAAGTACAACTCCAGACAACGAGACTCGTTCCCAATTTACTAGATAAATTTTTAAAATGATTTCTTCGACGATCCAACTATACGGATTTTAAAATATATCAATTTTAGTCATAGGAAAAAAATGTTAAAAATTTTCAAATTCATCTAGCATGTCTGGATTAGAAAAATCGAGTAAAAGGACACTCCAAACAACGAGACTCGTTCCCGATTTACCAGATAAAATTTTAAAATAATTTCTTTGACAATCCAACCGTACGGATGTTAATATTTATTAATTTTAGTCATATGAAAAAATTAATAAAAAAAATTCAAATTTATCATGCATGTGAGGATTTGAAAAATCAAGTAAAAGTACAAGTCCAGACAACGAGACTCGTTCCCAATTTACTAGATAAATTTTTAAAATAATTTCTTCGATGATCCAAACGTACGGATATTAAGATATATCAATTTTAGTCATAGAAAAAAAATCAAATACATCTAGCATGTCAGGATTAGAAAAATCTAGTAAAAGGACACTCCAAACAACGAGACTCGTTCCCGGTTTACTAGATAAATTTTTAAAATGATTTCTTCAACGATCCAACCGTACGGATATTAAGATATATCAATTTTAGTCATAGGAAAAAAATTATTAAAAATTTTCAAATTCATCTTGCATGTCAGGATTTGAAAAATCTAGTAAAATTACAACTGTAGACAGCGAGACTCGTTCCTGTTTTCCTAGATAAATTTTTAAATGATTTCTTTGATGATCCAACCATTCGGATGTTAAGATATATCAATTTTATTCATAGGAAAAAATTATTATAAAATTTCAAATTCATCTTTCAAGTCAGGATTAGAAAAATCTAGAAAAAGTACAACTCCACACACCGAGACTCGTTCCCAATTTACTAGATAAATTTTTAAAAAGATTTCTTCGACGATCCAACCGTACGGATATTAAGATATATCGATTTTAGTCATAGGAAAAAAATATTAAAAAATTTTAAATTCATCTAGCATGTCAGGCTTAGAAAAACCTAGTTAAAGGACACTCCAAACAATGAGACTCGTTCCCGATTTACTAGATAAATTTTTAAAATGATTTCCTCAACGATCCAAACGTACGGATATTAAGAAATATTAATATTCTTCATTGGAAAAAATTAATAAAAAATTACAAATTCATCTTGCATGTCAGGATTTGAAAAATTTAGTAAAAGTACAACTCCATACAACGAGACTCGTTCCCGATTTACTAGATAAATTTTTAAAATGATTTCTTCGATGATCCAAACGTACGAATATTAAGATATATCAATTTTAGTCAAAGGAAAAAGCATTAAAAATTTCAAATTAATCTAGCATGTGAGGATAAGAAAAAACTAGTAAAAGGACACTCCAATCAACGAGACTCGTTCCCGATTTATTAGATAAATTTTTAAAATTATTTCTTTAATGATCCAACCGTACGAATATTAAGATATATCAATTTTAGTCATAGAAAAATTTAATTAAAAATTTCAAATGTATCTTGCATGTCAGGATTTGAAAAATCTAGTAAAAGTACAACTCCAGACAACGAGACTCGTTCCCGATTTACTAGATAAATTTTTAAAATGATATCTTTGACAATCCAACCATACGCATGTTAAGATATATTAATTTTATTCATAGGAAAAAATTATTATAAAATTTCAAATTCATCTTGCATGTCAGGATTAGAAAAATCTAGTAAAAGTACAACTTCACACAACGAGACTCGTTCCTAATTTACTAGATAAAATTTAAAATGATTTCTTCGACGATCCAAACATACGGATGTCAAGATATATCAATTTTATTCATATGAAAAAATTATTAAAAAAATTCAAATTCATCTTGTATGTCAGGATTAGAAAAATCTAGTAAAAGTTCAACTCCACACAACGAGACTCGTTCCCTATTTACTTGATAAATTTTTAAAATAATTTCTTCAATGATCCAACCGAACAGATATTAAGATATATCAATTTTAGTCATATAAAAAAATTATTAAAAAATTCAAATTCATCTTGCATGTCTGGATTAAAAAAATCTAGTAAAAGTACAAGTCCAGACAACGAGACTCGTTCCCAATTTACTAGATAAATTTTTAAAATAATTTCTTCGATGATCCAAATGTACGGATATTATGATATATCAATTTTAGTCATAGCAAAAAAAAATCAAATACATCTAGCATGTCAGGATTAGAAAAATCTAGTAAAAGGACACTCTAAACAACGAGACTCGTTCCCGGTTTACTAGTTAAATTTTTAAAGTGATTTCTTCAACGATCCAACCGTACGGATATTAAGATATATCAATTTTAGTCATAGGAAAAAATTATTAAAAAATTTCAAATTCATCTTGCATGTCAGGATTTGAAAAATCTAGTAAAATTACAACTACAGACAACGAGACTCGTTCCTGTTTTACTAGATAAATTTTTAAATGATTTCTTCGACGATCCAACCATACGGATGTTAAGATATATCAATTTTATTCATAGGAAAAAATTATTATAAAATTTCAAATTCATCTTTCAAGTCAGGATTAGAAAAATCTAGAAAAAGTACAACTCCACACACCGAGACTCGTTCCCAATTTACTAGATAAATTTTTAAAAAGATTTCTTCGACGATCCAACTGTACGGATATTAAGATATATTAATTTAAAAAAATATTAAAAAAATTTAAATTCATCTAGCATGTCAAGATTAGAAAAACCTAGTTAAAGGACACTCCAAACAACGAGACTCGTTCCCGATTTACTAGATAAATTTTTAAAATGATTTCTTCAACGATCCAAACATACGGATATTAAGAAATATTAATATTGTTCAGTGGAAAAAATTAATAAAAAATTACAAATTCATCTTGCATGTCAGGATTTGAAAAATCTAGTAAAAGTACAACTCCAGACAACGAGACTCGTTTCCGATTTACTAGATAAATTTTTAAAATGATTTCTTCGATGATCCAAATGTACGAATATTAAGATATATCAATTTTAGTCAAAGGAAAAAACATTAAAAATTTCAAATTAATCTAGCATGTGAGGATGAGAAAAAACTAGTAAAAGGACACTCCAATCAACGAGACTAGTTCCCGATTTACTAGATAAATTTTTAAAATTATTTCTTCAACGATCCAACCGTACGAATATTAAGATATATCAATTTTAGTCATAGAAAAATTTAATAAAAAATTTCAAATGCATCTTGCATGTCAGGATTTGAAAAATCTAGTAAAAGTACAACTCCAGACAACGAGACTCGTTCCCGATTTACTAGATAAATTTTTAAAATGATTTCTTCGACAATCCAACCATACGCATGTTAAGATATATTAATTTTATTCATTGTAATTTTTTTTTATAAAATTTCAAATTCATCTTGCATGTCAGGCTTAGAAAAATCTAGTAAAAGTAAAACTCCACACAACGAGACTCGTTCCTAATTTACTAGATCAAATTTAAAATGATTTCTTCGACGATCCAAGCATAAGGATATTAAGATATATCAATTTTAGTCATAGGAAAAAAATATTAAAAAATTTCAAATTCATCTAACATGTCAGGATTAGAAAAATATAGTAAAAGGACAATCCAAACAACGAGACTCGTTCCCGATTTACTAGATAAAATTTTACAATGATTTCTTTGATGATCCAACTATACGGATGTTAATATATATTAATTTTAGTCATATGAAAAATTATTAAAAAAATTCAAATTTATCATGCATGAGAGGATTTGAAAAATCAAGTAAATGTACAACTTCATACAACGAGACTCATTCCCGATTTACTAGATAAATTTTTATAATAATTTATTCGATGATCCAAACATACGGATATTAAGATATATCAATTTTAGTCATAGGAAAAAAAATTAAAAAGTTTCAAATTAATCTAGCATGACAGGATTAGAAAAATCTAGTAAAAGGACACTCCAAACAACGAGACTCTTTCCCGATTTACTAGATAAATTTTTAAAATGATTTCTTCAGTGATCCAACCGTACAGATATTACGATATATCAATTTTATTCATAGGAAAAAATTAATAAGAAATTTCAAATTCATCTTGCATGTCAGGATTAGAAAAATCTAGTAAAAGTACAACTCCACACAACGAGACTCGTTCCCTGTTTACTAGATAAATTTTTAAAAAGATTTCTTAGACAATCCAACCGTACGGATGTTAAGATGTATCAATTTTGGTCATAGGAAAAAATTATTAAAAAATTTCAAATTCATATTGCCTGTCATGATTTGAAAAATCTAATAAAAGTACAACTCCAGACAACGAAACTCGTTCCCGATTTACTAGATAAATTTTTAAAATAATTTCTTAGATGATCCAACCATATGGATGTTAAGATATATCAATTTTGGTAATAGGAAAAAATTATTCAAAAAATTCAAATTCATCTTGCATGTTAGGATTAAAAAAATGTAGTAAAAGTACAATTCCACACAACGAGACTCGTTCCCTATTTACTAGATAAATTTTTCAAATGATTTCTTAAACGATCCAACCTTATGGATGTTAAGATATATCAATTTTAGTCATATGAAAAAATTATTAAAAAAATTCAAATTCATCTTGCCTGTTAGGATTTGAAAAATCTATTAAAACTACAACTCCAGACAACGAGACTCATTCCCGATTTACTAGATAAATTTTTAAAATGATTTCTTCGATGATCCAAACGTACGAATATTAAGATATATCAATTTTAGTCATAGGAAAAAGCATTAAAAATTTCAAATTAATCTAGCATGTGAGGATAAGAAAAAACTAGTAAAAGGACACTCCAATCAACGAGACTCGTTCCCGATTTATTAGATAAATTTTTAAAATTATTTCTTCAATGATCCAACCGTACGAATATTAAGATATATCAATTTTAGTCATAGAAAAATTTAATTAAAAATTTCAAATGTATCTTGCATGTCAGGATTTGAAAAATCTAGTAAAAGTACAACTCCAGACAACGAGACTCGTTCCCGATTTACTAGATAAATTTTTAAAATGATTTCTTTGACAATACAACCATACGCATGTTAAGATATATTAATTTTATTCATAGGAAAAAATTATTATAAAATTTCAAATTCATCTTGCATGTCAGGATTAGAAAAATCTAGTAAAAGTACAACTTCACACAACGAGACTCGTTCCTAATTTACTAGATAAAATTTAAAATGAATTCTTCGACGATCCAAACATACGGATGTCAAGATATATCAATTGTATTCATATGAAAAAATTATTAAAAAAATTCAAATTCATCTTGTATGTCAGGATTAGAAAAATCTAGTAAAAGTTCAACTCCACACAACGAGACTCGTTCCCTATTTACTGGATAAATTTTTAAAATAATTTCTTCAATGATCCAACCGAACAGATATTAAGATATATCAATTTTAGTCATATAAAAAAATTATTAAAAAATTCAAATTCATCTTGCATGTCTGGATTAAAAAAATCTAGTAAAAGTACAAGTCCAGACAACGAGACTCGTTCCCAATTTACTAGATACATTTTTAAAATAATTTCTTCGATGATCCAAATGTACGGATATTATGATATATCAATTTTAGTCATAGCAAAAAAAAATCAAATACATCTAGCATGTCAGGATTAGAAAAATCTAGTAAAAGGACACTCTAAACAACGAGACTCGTTCCCGGTTTACTAGTTAAATTTTTAAAGTGATTTCTTCAACGATCCAACCGTACGGATATTAAGATATATCAATTTTAGTCATAGGAAAAAATTATTAAAAAATTTCAAATTCATCTTGCATGTCAGGATTTGAAAAATCTAGTAAAATTACAACTACAGACAACGAGACTCGTTCCTGTTTTACTAGATAAATTTTTAAATGATTTCTTCGACGATCCAACCATACGGATGTTAAGATATATCAATTTTATTCATAGGAAAAAATTATTATAAAATTTCAAATTCATCTTTCAAGTCAGGATTAGAAAAATCTAGAAAAAGTACAACTCCACACACCGAGACTCGTTCCCAATTTACTAGATAAATTTTTAAAAAGATTTCTTCGACGATCCAACTGTACGGATATTAAGATATATCAATTTAAAAAAATATTAAAAAAATTTAAATTCATCTAGCATGTCAAGATTAGAAAAACCTAGTTAAAGGACACTCCAAACAACGAGACTCGTTCCCGATTTACTAGATAAATTTTTAAAATGATTTCTTCAACGATCCAAACGTACGGATATTAAGAAATATTAATATTGTTCAGTGGAAAAAATTAATAAAAAATTACAAATTCATCTTGCATGTCAGGATTTGAAAAATCTAGTAAAAGTACAACTCCAGACAACGAGACTCGTTCCCGATTTACTAGATAAATTTTTAAAATGATTTCTTCGATGATCCAAACGTACGAATATTAAGATATATCAATTTTAGTCCAAGGAAAAAACATTAAAAATTTCAAATTAATCTAGCATGTGAGGATGAGAAAAAACTAGTAAAAGGACACTCCAATCAACGAGACTAGTTCCCGATTTACTAGATAAATTTTTAAAATTATTTTCTTCAACGATCCAACCGTACGAATATTAAGATATATCAATTTTAGTCATAGAAAAATTTAATAAAAAATTTCAAATGCATCTTGCATGTCAGGATTTGAAAAATCTAGTAAAAGTACAACTCCAGACAACGAGAATCGTTCCCGATTTACTAGATAAATTTTTAAAATGATTTCTTTGACAATCCAACCATATGCATGTTAAGATATATTAATTTTATTCATTGGAATTTTTTTTTATAAAATTTCAAATTCATCTTGCATGTCAAGCTTAGAAAAATCTAGTAAAAGTAAAACTCCACACAACGAGACTCGTTCCTAATTTACTAGATCAAATTTAAAATGATTTCTTCGACGATCCAAGCATAAGGATATTAAGATATATCAATTTTAGTCATAGGAAAAAAATATTAAAAAATTTCAAATTCATCTATCATGTCAGGATTAGAAAAATATAGTAAAAGGACACTCCAAACAACGAGACTCGTTCCCGATTTACTAGATAAAATTTTACAATGATTTCTTTGACGATCCAACTATACGGATGTTAATATATATTAATTTTAGTCATATGAAAAATTATTAAAAAAATTCAAATTTATCATGCATGTGAGGATTTGAAAAATCAAGTAAATGTACAACTTCATACAACGAGACTCATTCCTGATTTACTAGATAAATTTTTATAATAATTTATTCGATGATCCAAACGTACGGATATTAAGATATATCAATTTTATTCATAGGAAAAAAAATTAAAAAGTTTCAAATTAATCTAGCATGATAGGATTAGAAAAATCTAGTAAAAGGACACTCCAAACAACGAGACTCTTTCCCGATTTACTAGATAAATTTTTAAAATGATTTCTTCAGTGATCCAACCGTACAGATATTACAATATATCAATTTTATTCATAGGAAAAAATTAATAAGAAATTTCAAATTCATCTTGCATGTCAGGATTAGAAAAATCTAGTAAAAGTACAACTCCACACAACGAGACTCGTTCCCTGTTTACTAGATAAATTTTTAAAAAGATTTCTTAGACAATCCAACCGTACGGATGTTAAGATGTATCAATTTTGGTCATAGGAAAAAATTATTAAAAAATTTCAAATTCATATTGCCTGTCATGATTTGAAAAATCTAATAAAAGTACAACTCTAGACAACGAAACTCGGTCCCGATTTACTAGATAAATTTTTAAAATAATTTCTTAGATGATCCAACCATATGGATGTTAAGATATATCAATTTTGGTAATAGGAAATAATTATTCAAAAAATTCAAATTCATCTTGCATGTTAGGATTAAAAAAATGTAGTAAAAGTACAATTCCACACAACGAGACTCGTTCCCTATTTACTAGATAAATTTTTCAAATGATTTCTTAAACGATCCAACCTTATGGATGTTAAGATATATCAATTTTAGTCATATGAAAAAATTATTAAAAAAATTCAAATTCATCTTGCCTGTTAGGATTTGAAAAATCTATTAGAACTACAACTCCAGACAACGAGACTCATTCCCGATTTACTAGATAAATTTTTAAAATGATTTCTTCGACGATCCAACCATACGGATGTTAACATATATCAATTCTAGTTATTGGCAAAAATTATTATAAAATTTCAAATTCATCTTGCATGTCAGGATTTGAAAAATCTATTAAAACTACAACTCTAGACAATGAGACTCATTCCCGATTTACAAGATAAATTTTTAAAATGATTTCTTCGATGATCCAACCCTACGGATATTAAGATATATCAATTTTGGTCATAGGAAAAAAATATTAAAAAATTTCAAATTAATCTAGCATGTCAGTATTACAAAAATCTAGTAAATGGACACTCCAAACAACGAGACTCGTTCCCGATTTACTAGATAAAATTTTAAAATTATTTCATTGATGACCCAACCATACGGATGTTAATATATATCAATTTTACTCATATGAAAAAATTATTAAAAAATTTCAAATTCATCTTGCATGTCAGGATTAGAAAAATCTAGTAAAAGGACACTCCAATCAACGAGACTCGTTCCCGATTCACTAGATAAATTTTTAAATTGATTTCTTTGATGATCCAACCGTCAATGAAATCATTTGAAAAAATTATTAAAAAAATTTAATTCGTCTTGCATGTCAGGATTAGAAAACTCTAGTAAAAGTACAACTCCAAACAACGAAACTCGTTCCCGATTTACTAGATAAATTTTTAAATGATTTCTTCGACGATCTAACCATACGGATGTTAAGATATATCAATTTTATTGATAGGAAAAAATTATTATAAAATTTCAAATTCATCTTACAAGTCAGGATTAGAAAAATCTAGTAAAAGTACAGCTCCAAACAACGAGACTCGTTCCCAATTTACTAGATAAATTTTTAAAATGATTTCTTCGACGATCCAACCATACGGATATTAAGATATATCAATTTTGGTTGTAGGAAAAAAATATTAAAAAATTTCAAATTAATCTAGCATGTCAAGATTAGAAAAATTTAGAAAAGGACACTCCAAACAACGAGACTCGTTCCCGATTTACTAGATAAAATTTTAAAATGATTTCTTTGACGATCAAACCGTACGGATGTTAATATATATCAATTTTACTCATATGAAAAAATTATTAAAAAATTTTAAATTCATCTTGCATGTCAGGATTAGAAAAATCTAGTAAAAGGACACTCCAATCAACGAGACTCGTTCCCGATTTACTAGATAAATTTTTAAAATGATTTATTTGACGATCCAACCGTATGGATGTTAAGATATATCAATTTTAGTCATTTGAAAAAAATTATTAAAAAAACTCAAATTCGTCTTGCATGTTAGGATTAGAAAACTCTAGTAAAAGTACAACTCCAAACAACGAGATTAGTTCCCGATTTATTAGATAAATTTTTAAATTGATTTCTTCGACGATCTAACCGTACGGATATTAAGATATATCAATTTTAGTCATAGTAAAAAAATATTAAAAAACTTCAAATTCGTCTAGCATGTCAGGTTTAAAAAAATCTAGTAAAAGGACACTCCAAACAACGAGAATCATTCCCGATTTACTAGATAAAATTTTAAAATGATTTCTTTGAAGATCCAATGGTACGGATATTAAGATATATCAATTTTAGTCATATGAAAAAATTATGAAAAAATTTCAAATTTATCTTGCATGTGAGGATTTGAAAAATCTAGTAAAAGTACAAATCTAGGCAAAGAGACTCGTTCCTGATTTACTTGATAAATTTTTAAAATTTTTAAAATAATTTTTTAGACGATCCAACCATACGGATGTTATGATATATCAATTTTAGTCATAGGAAAAAATTATTAAAAAATTTCAAGTTCATCTTGCATGTTAGGATTAGAAAAATGTAGTAAAAATACAATTCCACACAACGAGACTCATTCCCTATTTACTAGATAAATTTTTAAAATGATTTCTTAGACGATCCAACCTTATGGATGTTAAGATATATCAATTTTAGTCATAGGAAAAAATTATTAAAAAAACTCAAATTCGTCTTGCATGTTAGGATTAGAAAACTCTAGTAAAAGTACAACTCCGAACAACGAGATTAGTTCCCTATTTACTAGATAAATTTTTAAAATGAGTTCTTAAATGATCCAACCTTATGGATGTTAAGATATATCAATTTTAGTCATATAAAAAAATTATTAAAAAAATTCAAAATAATCTTGCCTATCAGGATTTGAAAAATCTATTAAAAGTAAAACTACAAACAACGAGACTCGTTCCCGATTTACTAGATAAATTTTTTAAATGATTTCTTCGACAATCCAACCATACGGATGTTAACATACATCAATTTTAGTTATTGGAAAAAATTATTATAAAATTTCAAATTCATCTTGCATGTCAGGATTAGAAAAATCTAGTAAAAGTACAACTCCAGACAACGAGACCCGTTCCTGATTTACTTGATAAATTTTTAAAATGAGTTTTTCAACGATCCAACCCTACGGATATTAAGACATATCAATTTTAGGCATAGGAAAAAATTATTAAAAAATTCAAATTCATCCTGCATGTCAGGATTAGAAAAATGCAGTAAAAGTACAATTCCACACAACGAGACTCATTCCCTATTTACTAGATAAATTTTTAAAATGATTTCTTAAACGATCCAACCGTACGGATGTTAATATATATCAATTTTACTCATATGAAAAAAATATTAACAAATTTCAAATTCATCTTGCATGTCAGGATTAGAAAAATCTAGTAAAAGGACATTCGAATCAACGAGACTCGTTCCGGATTTACTAGATAAATTTTTAAAATTATTTTTTTGATGATCCAACCGTACGGATGTTAAGATATTTCAATTTTAGTCATTTGAAAAAATTATTAAAAAAACTCAAATTCGTCTTGCATGTCAGGATTAGAAAACTCTAGTAAAACTACAACTCCAAACAACGAGACTCGTCCCCGATTTACTAGATAAATTTTTAAATGATTTCTTCGACGATCCAACCATACGGATGTTAAGATATATCAATTTTATTCATAGGAAAAAATTATTATAAAATTTCAAATTCATCTTACAAGTCATGATTAGAAAAAATCTAGTAAAAGTACAACTCCAAACAACGAGACTCGTTCCCAATTTACTAGATAAATTTTTAAAAATATTTCTTCGAAGATCTAACCAAGGGATATTAAGATATATCAATTTTAGTCATAGGAAAAATTATTATAAAATTTTAAATTCATCTTGCATCTCAGGATTAGAAAAATCTAGTAAAAGTACAACTCCACACAACGAGACTCGTTCCTAATTTACTAGATAAAATTTAAAATGATTTCTTCGACGATCCAAACATACGGATGTTAGATATATCAATTTTATTCATATGAAAAAATTATTAAAAAAATTCAAATTCATCTTTTATGTCAAGATTAGAAAAATCTAGTAAAAGTACAACTCCACACAACGAGACTCGTTCCCTATTTATTGGATAAATTTTTAAAATAATTTCTTCAATGATCCAACCGAACAGATATTAAGATATATCAATTTTAGTCATATAAAAAGATTATTAAAAAAATTCAAATTCATCTTGCATGTTTGGATTAATAAAAATCTAATAAAAGTACATCTCCAGGCAACAAGACTCGTTCCTAATTTACTAGATAAATTTTTAAAATGATTTCTTCAATGATCCAACTGTACGGATATTAAAATATATCAATTTTAGTCATAGAAAAAAAATGTTAAAAATTTTCAAATTCATCTAGCATGTCTGGATTAGAAAAATCTAGTAAAAGGATACTCCAAACAACGAGACTCGTTCCCGATTTACTAGATAGAATTTTAAAATAATTTCTTTGACAATCCAACCGTACGGATGTTAATATTTATTAATTTTAGTCATATGAAAAAATTAATAAAAAAAATTCAAATTTATCATGCATGTGAGGATTTGAAAAATCAAGTAAAAGTACAAGTCCAGACAACGAGACTCGTTCCCAATTTAATAGATAAATTTTTAAAATAATTTCTTCGATGATCCAAACGTACGGATATTAAGATATATCAATTTTAGTCATAGCAAAAAAAAATCAAATACATCTAGCATGTCAGGATTTGAAAAATCTAGTAAAAGGACACTCCAAACAACGAGACTCGTTCCCGGTTTACTAGATAACTTTTTAAAGTGATTTCTTCAACGATCCAACCGTACGGATATTAAGATATATCAATTTTAGTCATAGGAAAAAATTATTAAAAAATTTCAAATTCATCTTGCATGTCAGGTTTTGAAAAATCTAGTAAAATTACAACTGCAGACAACGAGACTCGTTCCTGTTTTACTAGATAAATTTTTAAATGATTTCTTCGACGATCCAACCATACGGATGTTAAGATATATAAATTTTATTCATAGGAAAAAATTATTATAAAATTTCAAATTCATCTTACAAGTCAGGATTAGAAAAATCTAGAAAAAGTACAACTCCACACACCGAGACTCGTTCCCAATTTACTAGATAAATTTTTAAAAAGATTTCTTCAATGATAAAACTGTACGGATATTAAGATATATCAATTTTAGTCATAGGAAAAAAATATTAATAAATTTTAAATTCATATAGAATGTCAGGATTAGAAAAACCTAGTTAAAGGACACTCCAAACAACGAGACTCGTTCCCGATTTACTAGATAAATTTTTAAAATGATTTCTTCAATGATCCAAACGTACGAATATTAAGAAATATTAATATTGGTCATTGGAAAAAATTAATAAAAAATTACAAATTCATCTTGCATGTCAGGATTTGAAAAATCTAGTAAAAGTACAACTCCAGACAACGAGACTCGTTCCCGATTTACTAGATAAATTTTTAAAATGATTTCTTCGATGATCCAAATGTACGAATATTAAGATATATCAATTTTAGTAAAAGGAAAAAACATTAAAAATTTCAAATTAATCTAGCATGTGAGGATAAGAAAAAACTAGTAAAAGGACACTCCAATCAACGAGACTCGTTCCCGATTTACTAGATAAATTTTTAAAATTATTTCTTCAATGATCCAACCGTACGAATATTAAGATATATCAATTTTAGTCATAGAAAAATTTAATAAAAAATTTCAAATGCATCTTGCATGTCAGGATTTGAAAAATCTAGTAAAAGTACAACTCCAGACAACGAGACTCGTTCCCGATTTACTAGATAAATTTTTAAAATGATTTCTTCGACAATCCAACCATACGCATGTTAAGATATATTAATTTTATTCATAGGAAAAAATTATTATAAAATTTCAAATTCATCTTGCATGTCACGATTAGAAAAATCTAGTAAAAGTACAACTCCACACAACGAGACTCGTTCCTAATTTACTAGATCAAATTTAAAATGATTTCTTCGACGATCCAAGCATAAGGATATTAAGATATATCAATTTTAGTCATAGGAAAAAAATATTAAAAAATTTCAAATTCATCTAGCATGTCAGGATTAGAAAAATATAGTAAAAGGACACTCCAAATAACGAGACTCGTTCCCGATTTACTAGATAAAATTTTACAATGATTTCTGATAGGGATAAATAAATCCTGATTGTATAGATAAATATTGCAAGGTGTGGGCTGCTAGGCCCAATAAGATGTATGACATTCAGACCAAGAAGGTCAGCACATTGATCAGGCCAGATGGACCAGATCAGGCCTGATGGAACAAAGAAGGCCCAAGAACCCTGATTATTTATTAATTTCGTAATTAATAAATAAAGGAGGAAAACAGCTATTAAGATAAGTCCTAGTGGGGATATAAATCCTTGTAGATTGGTCTCAAGGGGACCTAAAAGGATAAGGAATCAGTTTCCAACTATCTAGGACTCCAAAGTCCATTCTAATTATGAGACTTGCCCACCAAGTCTCCTATACCAAGTCCAATTCAAGGACTCTCAACATCTATATAAGGGGCCTCACCCCATAAATCAGAACTACGTTTTTTGGCTTGATTCTCTAATTCACAGAGATACGTAGGCCTTGATCTCGTAAAGGCAGAATTAAGCTACGAAACACGAGAGCAGCCATTAAAGGCCTTGAGCTCCCGAATCTTAGTAATAAATACAGCAAATAATAACCTTAGTATTTTATCCATAACATTTGGCGCCGTCTGTGGGAAGCACAACAACAACCATGGCGAGTACACGGAGAACAATTGGAGCTCTAGAGGAAGGAACACCATCAGAGACAACCCAGGTGATTTCATCAACCGTGGAGGTTCCTCCCGATTCAACTTATGCATCTACTCAGGGGGAAGCCCAGACAGGGGCAACTCAACCTCAGCTACAAGGGACAACTCCCCCGACTATTCAAGGTATGAATCCTCAAGTTCAACAAGTACATATACCTGTGAATTCTCGACCCGTTGGGTATGAATATTCAACTATTGTTACTACTAACCCCCCTTATGGGATGCCCCTTCACCCTGAGGTTGGAGGAAGCGGATATGCTGGGCGAAGCGAAGCATGAGGGCAGTCGCCCCCTATATACGAGGTTTGGGTCCTATCCCTGAGGATCGGGAATTTTCTGGTCCTTACACTAAGAGAGACTCCGAATCTTCGGATGATGAAGTGGCCCCGAGAAGGAGGCGTCCTGGAAAAGAGCCAATGAACGATGGAAGGCAACGCCTCCAAAGCACCCCAGGGGCGAATCCCCAAGAAGTGCAGGAAAGGATCAGGGCTCATGAGGCTGAAATCCAAAGGCTGAGGCGTGATTTGGAGGCTCACCAGGCCACCAGACCCCAGATACCTCCTAGGGGGAGAAATCCTCCTCCTGTCATAGACCTGGATGGTCCGGTAAGAAGAAGGGTTGTTGTCCCAAGAACTGATCCAAGCAATCTCCTTCCCCTTGGAGATCCTGATGATCCAACTCCACCCTTCACAGAAGAGATAATGAATGCCCATGTCTCAAGGAAATTCAAGATGCCCACTATCAAAGCCTATGATGGCACGGGAGACCCCGCTAATCATGTTAGGACATTCTCTAATGCACTGTTGCTGCAGCCCGTGAATGATGCTATAAAGTGTCGGGCCTTCCCTCAAACCCTGTCGGGTATGGCTCAAAGATGGTACAGTCGCCTGCCCCCAAATTCTATTGGATCGTTCAGAGAATTAAGTCAGGCTTTTATTAAGCAATTCATCAGTGGAAGAGTCCATGAGAAAAGTTCAGCATCTCTTATGAGTCTTGTGCAGGGAGCTAAGGAATCCTTGAGAGATTACCTGAATCGTTTTACAAAGGAGGCTTTAAAAGTCCCAGACCTTGATGATAAGGTAGCCATGATAGCACTGCAACAAGGAACTAGAGATGAGTTTTTCAAGATGTCCTTGGCCAAACGTCCCCCTGAAAACATGTTGCAACTCCAAGAGAGGGCAGGGAAGTATATCAAGGTTGAAGAAAGCATGAGGAAGACCGTGGTAAGTAATGAGCCCACTGGAGGCAAGAAGCGAAAAACTGATCTGGAGTATATCGCTAAGGACAAATATCCTAGAACCGAACAAAACCCTGATTCAACCCCCAAGAAGGGAGGACCTGGGCAAAAGTTCACTGAATACGCTAAGCTGAGTGCTCCTAGAAGTCAGATTTTGATGGAGATTGAGAAAGATAGAGATATTCGCTGGCCTAAGCCCTTGAAGGCTGATCCCGCCAAGCTAGATAAGAGCAAGTATTGCAGGTTTCACAAGGATGTTGGCCATGACACTGATGAGTGTAGGAAATTGAAAGATGAAATTGAGTTTTTGATTCGAAAAGGAAGGTTGAACAAGTATACTGGAGATGGAGGGGACAAAAACAATAATGGAAGGAAGAACCTTGAAGATCGTAGGAGGGACCAAGACGATCAGGGGCGGAATCCCCAACCTAGAGGGCCAGTTATAAATGCAATTTTTGGAGGACCACGACGTCCTCGAGGACCTGTGATAAACACGATCTTTGGAGGTCCAACTGCTGCTGGATTGTCCAAAAATTCCAGAAAGGTATACACCAGGGAGGTTATGCATATTGTTGGAGAAGCCCCGAAGAAGGCCAGGACAGAAGTAACATTGGCTTTTGATGATTCCGACCTAGAGGGTGTGAAGTTTCCCCATGACGACCCACTGGTCATAACACTGATAATAGGAAATAGCCCGGTTAAGAGGGTCCTTGTGGATAATGGTGCTTCTGTGGATATCTTGCTCCACGACACCTTTCTAAGGATGGGGTATAATGACTCCCAGTTGACACCAACTGACATGCCGATATATGGATTTGCTGGAGTAGAATGTCCTGTGGAAGGGATAATCAAATTGCCGACCACCATAGGTACGGAGCCAAGGCAAGCAACGCAGATGCTGGATTTCGTGGTGGTAAAGGCTAGTTCAACTTATAATGCTATCATGGGGAGAACAGGGATACATGCCTTCAAGGCAGTCCCCTCTTCCTACCATTCAGTCATGAAGTTTCCCACCCGAAACGGGATTGGAGAAGAGAGAGGAGATCAAAAAATGGCTAGAAGCTGTTATGTGGCCTCTTTGAGGGCAGATGGAGTCGGGGGGCAGGTTCTTCCTATTGAAGATATGGATGTTCGAGAAAATGACGAGAATAGAGGAAGACCAGCAGAAGAATTGGTTTCGGTTCCTTTAGACCCCAAGAATCCTGAGAGGATGACTTTCATTGGAGCCACATTAGAGGAGCCCCTTAGAGGGAAGTTAGTGAAATTTTTGCAAGAAAATAGTGATGTGTTTGCATGGTCAGCCGCTGATATGCCAGGCATAGACCCGGAGTTAATTACTCACAAGCTAAACGTGGATCCAAGCCGGAAGACAGTGAAACAAAAGAAAAGAAATTTTGCCCCGGAAAGATAAGAGGCTATAAAACAAGAGGTAGAAAAGCTCTTAGAAGCTGGTTTCATTGAGGAGATTCAATTTCCGGAGTGGTTAGCAAACCCTGTAATGGTGAAGAAGGCTAATGGAAAGTGGATGATGTGTATAGACTTCACTGATCTGAATGATGCATGCCCCAAAGACTGTTTTCCGCTGCCTAGAATTGATACTTTGATTGATGCCACTGCTGGACATGAGATGCTGAGTTTCATGGATGGATTTAGCGGATATAACCAGATCAAAATGCATAAGGATGACATTCCAAAGGTATCATTTATCACTGACTTTGGTGTTTATTGTTATCTTGTTATGACGTTTGGTCTCAAGAATGCAGGAACCACCTATCAAAGGTTGGTGAATAGAATTTTTAAGGATCTTATTGGTAAGAATATGGAAGTCTATGTTGATGACATGTTAGTCAAGAGTCTAGTAAAAACTGATCATATAGCCCATTTAAGGTAAGCTTTTGAGGTCCTGAGGTACCACAAGATGATGTTGAATCCTACGAAGTGTGCATTCGGAGTAGGATCTGGAAAATTCTTGGGATTGATGGTCTCAAAAAGAGGAATTAAGGCTAACCCCGATAAAATAAAGGCAATCCTGGACATGGAACCACCAAAAACTATCAAGGATGTTCAGAAGCTCACAGGAAGGGTTGCTGCGCTAGGACGATTCATCTCCAAGTCAGGAGACAAGTGCTTGTCATTTTTCAAGTCACTAAAGAACATTAAAGACTTTGTATGGAGTGAGGAAAATCAGAAGGCATTTGAAGAGTTAAAGAAGTATATGGGCCAGGCCCCGTTGTTGGCCAAGCCAGTTCTGAGTGAAGTTTTATTCTTGTACTTGGTTGTTTCAGAGAGCGCCTTGAGCGCGGTGTTGGTTAAGGAGGAACTGAAAGTCCAGAAACCCGTATACTATGTCAGCAAAATTTTGCATGGTGCTGAGTTGAATTATTCAACTATTGAGAAATTCTCTTTAGCCTTGGTAATGGCTTCAAGAAAGCTGCGTCCTTATTTTCAAGCTCACCAGATTGAAGTGCTAACAAATCAGCCACTGAGAAATATTATTCACAGTCCCAAGGCAAGTGGGAGACTGATTAAGTGGGCAATAGAGTTGGGAGAGTTCGATCTCAAGTATAAGCCACGTACGGCTATAAAAGCCCAGGCACTAGCTGACTTCGTGGTGGAATGTACCATACCCAACCAAGAAGTCGGGGGGCAGGAAGATACCATACCTCAAGACAAGGGAGTCGACAATGGGGACAGGGAGAAGGATGATACGGAGAAAGAATATTGGGTTCTCTATTTTGATGGAGCATCAAAAACAAATTCCAGTGGAGCAGGGTTGGTTTTGCAAAGCCCTGATGGATTCTTAATTGAGTATGCTATGAAGCTAGACTTCCCAACCACAAACAATGAGGCAGAGTATGAAGCCCTGATTGCTGGCCTTGGTCTAGCTGGGACACTTAGAGTCAAAAACTTAAAGGTCCGTGGAGACTCAAAGCTGATCATATCCCAGGTAAAGGGAGAATTTGAGGCAAGAGATGATACGATGGCTAAATATGTTCACCTAGTAAGGGCTGTGATGACCCAATTTAATGAATGCCATGTTGAACACATTCCAAGGGAAGAAAATGCTAAAGCAGATGCGCTATCAAAGTTTGCCTCATCTGAGATTGAAGAAAGTTCAGGAAGTGTGTACTTCCGTGTTTTGAAGACACGAAGCATAGACGTTAAGCTTGTGGCTCCCATAGGCTTGGGGACGTCATGGATTGATCCCATCAAGGCTCATATTCAGACCGGTTGGTTGCCAAGTGATGCAACTAAGGCATGGAAGCTAACTATTCGAGCACTAAGGTACTCCTTGATAGATGGAATTCTGTACAAGAGATCTTTCGTGGTTCCTTACTTGAGGTGTCTCAGGCCCGACGAGGCACGCTTGGCTCTTGAGGAAGTGCATGAAGGTATTTGTGGGCAACACTTGGGGGGGCAGGGCCTTGGCTCATAAGGTAACCCGTTTAGGCTTCTATTGGCCAGAAATGATGGCTGATGCCAAAGAATATATGAAGAAGTGTGATCGCTGTCAGAAGCATGCACCAGTTGTTAGACCACCCCCCGAGATGTTGACCTCTATCAACTCACCTATTCCCTTTGCTATGTGGGGGATGGATATTTTAGGGCCTTTTCCTATGGCCACGACACAAAGGAAGTTTCTGATTGTAGCCATTGATTATTTCACCAAGTGGATCGAAGCCAAACCCTTGGCCAAAATCACAACTAAGCAGGTTACACAATTCCTGTGGGAAAACATTATGTGCCGATATGGAATTCCCCGTATCCTCGTCACTGACAATGGAACACAATTCAACAATGAGGAATTTAAGAAGTATTGTGAAGAAAATGAAATTGAGTTACGATTCACCTCTGTGGCTCACCCGCAAGCCAATGGGCAAGCAGAGGTAGCAAATCGGATAATCCTGGATGGACTAAAGAAGAGGATCGAGAAGTCAAGAAATAATTGGGTGGATGAGATACTTCCCATATTGTGGGCCTATAGGACTACTTGTAGAGTCACGACAGGAGCAACTCCCTTCATGTTGGCGTATGGGGCAGAAGCAGTAGTTCCAGTGGAGATATCACATTCCTCTCCAAGGATTCAGGCTTTCAATGTCGAGGAAAATGAGGAAGGACAAAGGTTGGCTCTAGACTTAATCGATGAAGTACGAGATGAAGCACATGCAAAGATAGTAGAGTATCAGAAGAAAGCTTCATTCTACTACAACTTAAGGGTTAAAGAAAGGTTCTTTAAACAAGGTGACCTAGTCTTGAGGAAGATAGAAGCTTCTGGGGTAGGACAGAAAGGGAAACTTGCCCCAAATTGGGAAGGGCCGTACAAAGTCAAGAGCGGTCAGGGTAGAGGAACCTACAAGCTGGAGACTATGGATGGTTTTGAAGTCCCGAGAACCTGGCATGCACAAAACCTGAAGGTTTACTACGTGTAAGATAGTCGAAGTACGATTCTTACTTGCCATTGTGACAAGTAGGTTTAAAAGCACCTTGAAGCTTTGTTTGCATAGGATTTTTATTTTTTAGCTATTATTGATCAGGGTCGAACCCATATTATGTAAGGTTTTGGAAAACCAGACTTGAAATTGAAGAGTTCAAAATTATTTCAACCTATGGATGTTTGAGTTGTGATAATACTTGTGTGGCCATTAAGCCAAGTTTGAATATTAAAGTATCGAAAAAAAGGAGAAAATGCGAATAAGGAAAGTAGCATATAAAATAGCCCCGGAGGGTAATAAGTTTTAATACAAACAAAATTTCAGACATAAGTTAAGAATAAAATTACAGAATAGAAAAACTACTCCTCCATGCGGGAGCCTTCATTCTCTTGCTCCTTATCAGCGCCTTCAGCATCCTTCGCAGGAGAAGCGAGAGGAGAAGCAGTGTTAGGATCCAAGATGCGGTCATCTGACTGAGGGGAGTTGAAGAGGACGTCTATGCTGTCCTCCGACTCAGCCTGCTCGGGACTTATAAAGTCCTTAGGGTCGACTAAGCCCGGGTGCTTCTCAGAAACCGCCTTTACGGCCGCATCCCATCCCTGAGTAAACTGTAGGGAATAAATACCCTCATCATGAATCTCCATGAGATTCTTAAACTTGTCAGAATCCATGTAGTCATCAATGAGCTTATCCTTATCGCTCCTAAGTTTCACCAGCTCGGAATGAGCCTTAGCCAGCTCCTCTTTCTTCGTGTCCAGCTTCTTCTCCAGGACCTTGGCTCTCTCTTCCCATTTCTTCATCTCTTTTTCAAACCCATCTGAGTTACCCTTCCAGGACCTAGCCTGGTGGAGGGCCGCCTGGAAGTAGGTATTACTCTGCAAAGAAATATGTATGAGTTAGCACAAATTCGTTGAAATACGAGAAAGTTGGGATTCAAAGAAAAAGAAAAAAGAAAGTTACCGCAGCTTGGGCTTGAGAACCCAGAAGCTCAATAGTCTCGATATCACTCCCCGTAACAATGTCAGTAAAGTCATGGGGAGTGATGGAATGGTACGACCAATCCTTGGCATGTTTGGTGGATCCAACCACCGTATCGCTCCTCCTGAAGCCCCAGTTAGGCCTGAAGGAATGTGCCTTAAGTGGAGGATCCACATCGTCCCCCAACTCGACCACCGGGACATGGGGCTTAAGAAAAGAAGGACCGTCAGGTTTGCTCCTGGGGTCCTTGTTTAGCTTGGCCCTCTTCTGGCGGCCTGACTCCCCTTCCTTAGGCCTGTTGACATTATTGATGGCCTCGCAAGCTGAAAAAAAAAAGATAGAAAGAAAGAATATTAAATTGCAGGAGATATAAAATGTTACAATTAAAGGGAAAGAAAAATGGTTATCCAGTTATAAATTTACCCTTATCACTGGCCTGAGAGAGAACAACTTTCTTCAAGGAAAACTCCTCTAAAAGGGTCCAGGTGTCTGTTTTCCCATCATCCGAAATTAAGGCTTGGTAGGCCACCTCCTCCTCATCAGATAATCTGATGCTACCTGGACTCCCATCTGACACTTTGCAAAAGGGCCTACGGAAGAGTGTGGCCCAATCACCCCCAACCCAGGTCAGCCTCACAAACTCGTCCCTCCATTTAGGGTTATTCTCAACTATGGAATTACTATCGAAGATATGAGGGATTTTGGGCCGTTGACGAATTAAAACCCAACCTGGTTGACTCATGGCGCTATTATAGAATTGGAAAACTTTCCTAAAGACAGCTACGGAAAGAGGAAAATTGTTTCTAAGACAAAGGACCATAAAACAGATAATGTTCCTCCAAGCGTTAGGAGGGAGTTGACAAGGGTTAATTTGTACATCTGCAAGTAAGCGAGGAATAAATTCATGGAATGGGAACCTGAGACCCGCGGTCAGGGCTCCTCGATAGATAAACAAAGTATCCCCCTCCCAATTACAAGTCCTATCCCCAGGGGCGGCTGGAGTAATCCTAAGGTGGGGTGGAAGTCTGTACAGGGTGTTCATAGACTCTATCCTACCATCCAACTCATGAAAGGTGTTACCATGATTATACGAATCTAACTCAGATAGAGAGGGATATTCATCACCCCTCGAGTTAATCATATCAAGTAGGGAAGTACATGGAGATTGAATTTGAATGTTTTTACCTCTCTTAGAGACATTCATCTTCTGCAAACGAGCCAAGTCACGATCCGCCATTGATATGCTTCGGTTGAAGGCTTGAAACCCAGAAAAACCTGAGAAAGGGGGAGCTGCGGTGGCTGAGGTCGCCGGAAATCGTCTTCTCAAAGGGAGAGAACTCTAAAGAGGTTTATGAGAGAAAATGAGAGATGTGAGGTGAAATGAGGATTCTCACTTCACACTACACTTATATAGGCGAAAAGCTCGGGAAACGAGGCGTGTCTAGGCCCATTTAGCCAAGCCCAACCTAAAAGCCCATCAACCAGAAATAGCAGGAATAATCTAGAAACTCCTGTGGAATTTGAAAGGTCAAAAATCGACCAGAATTTTAAATTGGTTCGATCAGAGTCCTGATCGACGCAGAAGAGAGTCCTGATCGATATCTCATTCGAACAGGAGGGAAGAAATCCCCTATGTTCGATCAGAGTCCTGATCGACGCAGAAGAGAGTCCTGATCGATATCTCATTCGAACAGGAGGGAAGAAATCCCCTAAGTTCGACCAGAGTCCTGATCGACGCAGAAGAGAGTCCTGATCGATATCTTATTCGAACAGAAAGAAGAAATCCCCTAAGTTCGATCAGAGTCCTGATCGACGCAAAAAAGGATCCTGATCAATATCTCATTCGAACAGGAGGGAAGAAATCCCCTAAGATCGATCAGAGTCCTGATCGACACAGAAGAGAGTCCTGATCGATATTATATTCGATTAGAATGGTAGAAAGCCACTTAATTCGATCAGAATCTTGATCGAAATCGATCAAGAATCCTGGTCGAATAAGCCCATGTATCAGTCGACTAGGGTGTCACTTTGAAGGCCAATTCGATCAGAGTCCTGATCGAAATCGATCAGGAATCCTGTCGACCAGAATGTAAGTTCCTGAGCTAATTCGATCAGGATCCTGATCAAAATCGGTCAGGAATCCTGGTCGATTTTGTATACATCCTGGTCGATTTTGTATACATCCTGATCGATTTTTTATACATCCTGATCGATTTTAAGGCAGAAAATTAGGGAAAATCCAGAAATTAAGGATAAATCCCAGAAATTAGGGATAAATCCCAGAAAATTAGGATAAATCCCAGAAATTAGGGATAAATCCCGAAAATTAGGGACAAATCCCAGAAAATTAGGGAAAAATCCAGAAATAAAGGAAAAATCATTGTAAATATGTAGGTCACTCCACACTTTACACAAAAATGAAACTCTATAAGAGAATGAATAGACTTAACTTTTGCGAAACCTAATCAATGTTTCCCAAAAGTTGGGGGGCAAATGATAGGGATAAATAAATCCTGATTATATAGATAAATATTACAAGGTGTGGGCTGCTAGGCCCAATAAGAAGATGTATGACATTCAGACCAAGAAGGTCAGCACATTGATCAGGCCAGATGGACCAGATCAGGCCTGATGGAACAAAGAAGGCCCAAGAACCCTGATTATTTATTAATTTCGTAATTAATAAATAAAGGAGGAAAACAGCTATTAAGATAAGTCCTAGTGGGGATGTAAATCCTTGTAGATTGGCCTCAAGGGGACCTAAAAGGATAAGGAATCAGTTTCCTACTATCTAGGACTCCAAAGTCCATTCTAATTATGAGACTTGCCCACCAAGTCTCCTATACCAAGTCCAATTCAAGGACTCTCAACATCTATATAAGGGGCCTCACCCCACAAATCAGAACTACGTTTTTTGGCATGATTCTCTAATTCACAGAGATACGTAGGCATCTCGTAAAGGCAGAATTAAGCTACGAAACACGAGAGCAGCCATTAAAGGCCTTGAGCTCCCGAATCTTAGTAATAAATACAGCAAATAATAACCTTTGTATTTTATCCATAACAATTTCTTTGACGATCCAACTATACGGATGTTAATATATATTAATTTTAGTCATATGAAAAATTATTAAAAAAATTCAAATTTATCATGCATGTGAGGATTTAAAAAATCAAGTAAATGTACAACTTCATACAACGAGACTCGTTCCCGATTTACTAGATAAATTTTTAAAATAATTTCTTCGATGATCCAAACATACGGATATTAAGATATATTAATTTTAGTCAAAGGAAAAAAAATTAAAAAGTTTCAAATTAATCTAGCATGTCAGGATTAGAAAAATCTAGTAAAAGGACACTCCAAACAACGAGACTCTTTCCCGATTTACTAGATAAATTTTTAAAATGATTTCTTCAATGATCCAACCGTACAGATATTATGATATATCAATTTTATTCATAGGAAAAAATTAATAAGAAATTTCAAATTCATCTTGCATGTCAGGATTAGAAAAATCTAGTAAAAGTACAACTCCACACAACGAGACTCGTTCCCTGTTTACTAGATAAATTTTTAAAAAGATTTCTTAGACAATCCAACCGTACGGATGTTAAGATGTACCAATTTTGGTCATAGGAAAAAATTTTTAAAAAATTTCAAATTCATATTGCCTGTCATGATTTGAAAAATCGAATAAAAGTACAACTCCAGACAACGAAACTCGTTCCCGATTTACTAGATAAATTTTTAAAATAATTTCTTAGACGATCCAACCATATGGATGTTAAGATATATCAATTTTAGTAATAGGAAAAAATTATTCAAAAAATTCAAATTCATCTTGCATGTTAGGATTAAAAAAATGTAGTAAAAGTACAATTCCACACAACGAGACTCGTTCCCTATTTACTAGATAAATTTGTCAAATGATTTCTTAAACGATCCAACCTTATGGATGTTAAGATATATCAATTTTAGTCATATGAAAAAATTATTAAAAAAATTCAAATTCATCTTGCCTGTTAGGATTTGAAAAATCTATTAAAACAACAACTCCAGACAACGAGACTCGTTCCCGATTTACTAGATAAATTTTTAAAATGATTTCTTCGATGATCCAACCATATGGATGTTAACATATATCAATTCTAGTTATTGGAAAAAATTATTATAAAATTTCAAATTCATCTTGCATGTCAGGATTTGAAAAATCTATTAAAACTATAACTCCAGACAATGAGACTCGTTCCCGATTTACTAGATAAATTTTTAAAATGATTTCTTCGATGATCCAACCCTACGGATATTAATATATATCAATTTTGGTCATAGGAAAAAAATATTAAAAAATTTCAAATTAATCTAGCATGTCAGGATTACAAAAATCTAGTAAATGGACACTCCAAACAACGAGACTCGTTCCCGATTTACTAGATAAAATTTTAAAATGATTTCTTTGACGACCCAACCATACGGATGTTAATATATATCAATTTTACTCATATGAAAAAATTATTAAAAAATTTCAAATTAATCTTGCATGTCAGGATTAGAAAAATCTAGTAAAAGGACACTCCAATCAACGAGACTCGTTCCCGATTCACTAGATAAATTTTTAAATTGATTTCTTTGACGATCCAACCGTCAAAGAAATCATTTGAAAAAATTATTAAAAAAACTCAAATTCGTCTTGCATGTCAGCATTAGAAAACTCTAGTAAAAGTACAACTCCAAACAACGAGACTCGTTCCCGATTTACTAGATAAATTTTTAAATGATTTCTTTGACGATCCAACCATACAGATGTTAAGATATATCAATTTTATTCATAGGAAAAAATTATTATAAAATTTCAAATTCATCTTACAAGTCAGGAATAGAAAAATCTAGTAAAACTACAACTCCAAACAATGAGACTCGTTCCCAATTTACTAGATAAATTTTTAAAATGATTTCTTCGACGATCCAACCATACGAATATTAAGATCTATCAATTTTGGTCGTAGGAAAAAAATATTAAAAAATTTCAAATTAATCTAGCATGTCAAGATTAGAAAAATATAGAAAAGGACACTCCAAACAACGAGACTCGTTCCCGATTTACTAGATAAAATTTTAAAATGATTTCTTTGACGATCCAACCGTACGGATGTTAATATATATCAATTTTACTCATATGAAAAAATTATTAAAAAATTTCAAATTCATCTTGCAAGTCAGGATTAGAAAAATCTAGTAAAAGGACACTTCAATCAACGAAACTCGTTCCCGATTTACTAGATAAATTTTTAAAATGATTTATTTGACGATCCAACCGTACGGATGTTAAAATATATGAATTTTAGTCATTTGAAAAAAATTATTAAAAAAAATCAAATTCGTCTTGCATGTTAGGATTAGAAAACTCTAGTTAAAGGACACTCCAAACAACGAGACTCGTTCCCGATTTACTAGATAAATTTTTAAAATTATTTCTTCAACGATACTACCATACAAATATTAAGAAATATCAATATTATTCATAGGAAAAAATTATTAAAAAATTTCAAATTCATCTTGCATGTCAAGATTTGAAAAATCTAGTAAAAGTACCACTCCAGACAACGAGACTCGTTCCCGATTTACTAGAAAATTTTTTAAAATGATTTCTTCGATGATCCTAAAGTACAGATATTAAGATATATCAATTTTATTCAAAGGAAAAAACATTAAAAATTTCAAATTAATCTAGCATGTGAGGATAAGAAAAAACTAGTAAAAGGACACTCCAAACAACGAGACTCGTTCCCGATTTACTAGATAAATTTTTACAATTATTTCTTCAATGATCCAACCGTACGGATATTAAGATATATCAATTTTAGTCATAGAAAAATTTATTAAAAAATTTCAAATTCATCTTGCATGTCAGGATTTGAAAAATCTAGTAAAAGTACAACTCCAAACAACGAGACTCGTTCCCGATTTACTAGATAAATTTTTAAAATGATTTCTTCGACGATCCAACCATACGCATATTAAGATATATTAATTTTATTCATAGGAAAAAATTATTATAAAATTTCAAATTCATCTTGCATGTCAGTATTAAAAAAATCTAGTAAAAGTACAACTCCAGACAACGAGACTCGTTCCCGATTTACTAGATAAATTTTTAAAATGATTTCTTCGACGATCCAACCCTATGGATATTAAGATATATCAATTTTGTTCATAGGAAAAAAATATTAAAAAATTTCAAGTTAATCTAGCATGTCAAGATTAGAAAAATTTAGTAAAAGGACACTCCAAACAACGAGACTCGTTCCCGATTTACTAGATAAAATTTTAAAATGATTTTTTTGATGATTCAACCGTATGGATGTGTTAGGAATATATGTGCATTAGTTTGATGATATGTTTAACAAAACACTTAAGTAGAAATCTAGTGTTTGTAGCCTCAACGGATAAGACCACTTTGGCTATCCGTTGATGGTGTAGCTTTACTTAGAAATAAGTCTAGTGTTGTAGCACATTTCAGTCTCTGAATTTGAGATATAATTCTTAAATGTTGAGGGAAATTATAAGTCATGTTGACTACTAAAGGATATGCAGATAGGAAGGCCAATTGTAAATATTTCATGCCTTGTAATTTTGTATAAATGAAATGGTGTCAACGGATAACTTAAAGACCTTCAACGGATGAGAAACAAAGCTTCAACGGATGTCTCTAAAGCTTCAACGGATAACATCCTTCAACGGATGAGTGCATCAACGGATAGAGCTTCAACTGCTAACACATCAACGGATAAAGCCATCAACGGATGAAGGCTTCAACGGATGTTCTGTTAAATAGCAGTTGACAAGTGGTAGTTGTACCTACAAATAGAGGCACATGGGTTGACAGAGACAACTGAGATGTGGTAGCCTATTTCAGGAACATCAGAAAAAGCAGTCGTTCTACTCTAGTATAAAGAGGCAATAGTCAATAATGCACTGGAGTAAAATGGAGAAGAAACAAGTGGAGAACTTATTTTATTATTATACTTTTTATCTTTGTCTTCACTTGTAAACTTGGTGTTATATAAACCAAGTAGCAGCTAGTAATTAGAATAGAATTTTTCCAGAGCTGTTTAGAAAAATCTTGAGAAAAATTACCTAGTTTGTACTAGGATGCAGCTGTGATCAACTTCTTGAATCACAGATTTTCTGAAATACCATCTCTGGTGGAACAACAAATCCACCAGAAAAGTTTTTAAGGTCTGTTGTGTTCTGTACTTTTTTGCTTGAATATATATCTGTCTGTATTAGCTTAAAGCAATTCACACACTTGTTTATCTTAAACACACAGCCTTTGAAACTGCTCAAAACTTAAGAAAGTTTTGAGATTTACATTCAACCCCCCTTCTATAAATCTCATTGTTAGTTCACTAGGAATAACAATTGGTATCAGAGCAGGCTCTTGACACACAAAGAGTTTAAAGTTCTTGGAAACTAACAAAGATGAGTAAGAAGGATATTGGAGTAAAAATCCCAGTTCTTGACAAAGACAGTTATCACCATTGGAAGGTGAAAATGCACCTTCATCTACTCTCCCAAGATGAAGGTTATGTAAACTGCATTGAGAATGGTCCTCACATTCCCCACAAAGTAGCCACAGTTGCTACAACCACAATTGTTGTTGGTCAATCCATTCCAAAACCTAGAGCAGAATGGACAATGGAAGACACAGAAGAAGTCCACAAGGATAAGAAGGCTATGAACATTTTGTTTAATGGTCTTGACAGGGATATGTTTGATAATGTGATAAATTGCACAACTGCCAAAGAGGTTTGGGACACAGTTCAGCTACTGTGTGAAGGTACAGAACAAGTAAAAGAAAACAAAATGCAGCTTCTCATTCAACAGTATGAGTATTTTCATTTTGAAGAAAATGAATCTTTAAATGACACATTCAATAGATTCCAAAAGCTGTTGAATGGACTGAAGCTGTATGGTAGAGTGTACCAGGTGAAGGATTCAAATCTTAAATTTTTAAGATCCTTGCCAAAGGAATGGAAACCCATGACTGTCTCCTTGAGAAACTCTCAAGATTATAAGGACTTCACTCTTGAAAGATTATATGGAATCTTGAAGACTTATGAACTAGAGCTGGAACAGGATGAGGTATTAGAGAAGGGAAGAAGGAAAGGAGGTTCAGTTGCCTTGGTAGCTGAAAATGAGAAAGAATGCAGACAAGAAACTGTGAGATCAACATTAAACTCCAAAGATGGCACAAGCAAATCAGAATCAAGCAAGGGGAAGGAGCAAGTTGCTGAGAATGAAGACAACTCCAGCCAAGATGACTCTGATGGTATTGATGAGCATCTTGCATTTCTGTCCAGAAGATTTGCAAAGATGAAATTTAAGAAAAACACTAGAGCCACTAAACCTCATAAGAACATGGTGGACAAATCCAAGTTCAAGTGTTTCAATTGTGGTATAAGTGGACACTTTGCAAGTGAGTGCAGAAAGCCAACTACTGAAAAGAAGAAATTTGACCAAGTAGATTACAAAAAGAAATATTTTGATCTGCTCAAGCAAAAGGAGAAGGCTTTCATTACTCAAGAAAAAGACTGGGCAGCTGATGGAGAAGAAGAGGATGAAGATGTGGAATATGTCAACTTGGCTCTCATGGCTGATTCTGAGGAAAATGAAGTTAGTTCATCAAGCAACCAGGTAATCACTACTGATTTAACACAGCTTACTAAAGAAGAGTGCAATGATGCTTTTAATGACATGTCTACTGAATTGTATCACTTGCGTGTGTCTCTTAAATCTCTTGCTAAAGAAAATAGTAGGATTAAGAGAACAATCTGTTTTTAAGTAATAGAAATGCTGTGTTAGAAGATAAGTTAATTGACCTAGAGAAAAACTAAGCTACATTGTATATCTGTTGAAAATGAACTAGCTGAATCTATTAAGAAAGTAGAAATACTTTCTAATCAATTAGAGAGAGAGCAAGATGTGATTAAAGCCTGGAAGACATCTAGGGATGTTAGTGCTCAAATTGTCAAGGTCCAAGGAATTGAATCATTTTGTGAGACTGCCTGGGATAAAAACAAAAAGAAAATGGAATTAATTGATGGGCTGTCAACGGATGTGGAATCAACGGATGATGAAAATTATCCGTTGAAGGAAGAAAAGGAGCATCCGTTGAAGGTTCCTCAATTAAAACGGGCAGTTGTTTCTAACAGTGAAAATCTAAAGAAACTCAACAAAAAGTTTGGTTCAACTTCCAAGAACTTTGTCAAAGAAGAAGCAAGCACATCCAAAGATTTCAGTAAGGTGAATATAGGACACATGACCTTAGAACAGTTAAAGAATAGGCTCAAAGTGGTGAGGATAAA